>NC_092212.1:49986507-50022785 GCF_043381705.1 Parasteatoda tepidariorum
ATAATAATAATAATAAATGCGTAAATATAGAAAAGCACAACCATATATGGCTCACTCAAGAGATTGTGTGCATGCATATTAAAACGTGGCACTAAGGTAACAGGACATTACTAACATGAGATTAAACATGCCACTGCTTACATTTTAGTAAACGTAAATAAATATTCTCAGGGTAAATGCCCTACAGCTTCTTTATTTTTCAAACTTGTATTTTTGTCAACAGAACTTTTCTGTAGATCTTACTATAATTCATAATACTACATATAAACAATCTACCAATATATTTCTTAAATTAAAAAATATATATAAAGGATACGCAGTGTTGTAAACTATGTGAAATGTTTTGTGCAAACTGCAATTGTGTTGAATTTACTGACATCTGTTCTTATGGATGTCATAATAACCAGCCTAAAAGTATTCGTAAAACGCAGTTTTTAAAACCTATACATCCTGAAAACAAAACCTATTAGTGCCCAGCGTCGTATTTATAGGATTGTTTCCTTTTACATGAACATATATTGTGGTAGGAAAATTGTTTCAGTTTTCTCTTTTATCTAGGAGAATTAAGAGATTCCCTTCCGCTATAATTTAAAAGTGGTTTGAGTTTCTATCACTAGATCTTATAAGGTGCAGGGACATTTCGAAATGAAATGGTAACAAACAGTTGATATTAGTCATTTAGTTGAATAACATATTATACCACTTCAATATAAAAAGTCGGGATCAAACGGGTTAAGCTCATTATACGCAACAAAAATGATACCATATTAAAATGCTATGAGAGGTGTTAATCGGAACACTGTGAAAATAATGCATAACTTAAACATAACATCATGCATATGTTTGATACTTCATCTGAGCTGTTTTCATTTCATACACAAAATTAATTTTACTTTTAACCAGCTGTAATTTTACTATAACTTTATTTGACGTGTGAACTACATTTTCCTATAATTTATAATAGAATTGTAAGTTACAATTTTAACAGAATTATATTTCTATCATTAATTAAAATGAACCAGAAAAACAATATATGAATGTGCATTACGAGAGTTAAAGAACTTAAATTATTAACAATGACTTGATCATTTAATCATGTATTTTAAAAACAAAAATTTTTATAAATTAGAAACAACAACCATAACATTACTCCTGAACTGCAGATTAAATTTTGCATAATTACGAAAATGAGAAATTTGGATTACATTTCATGATTACACAACTAACAAAGGGAAAATAATGAAAACTCCATGTGAAATTTAGAAATACATAAAGATTAAATGCAGACTTGAAATAAAAATACTCATAGCTTTAATCAGTATTTTTTCTTAATACGGCTGTCCTAAAAAATGCAACCTTCAAATTTTAATATTCCTTATTATAAACTATACATCATGTAAATTTTAGTGTCTTTCCTAAATTTTAATGACAAACAACACAAAGCACAAGCATTAATTTCCATATAAGTTCATTTATTATTATACACAAATAACAGATTATATAATTTCCTAACATTTATGCAAGCTCATTTTCGCTATATTACCGCTGCCTTTGTAGACCTAAAATAAAAATACTCATAACTTTATTCACTATTTTTTCTTAATACAGTTGTCCTAAAAAATGCAACCTTCATATTTTAATATTCCTTATTATAAACTATACATCATATAAATTTTAGTATCCTTCCTAAATTTTAATGACTAACTGCAAAAAACACAAGCATTTATTTCCATATAAGTTCATTTACTATTATATATAAATACAAAATAATATATATTGTAGACCCAATACTTATTATTTTGTATAATTATATACAAAATAATAAGTATTGTAGACCCGGTATAGTGTATAAGACAAGCGATTTAGACCTCATTTCCTTTTGAGAAGATCTGTGCTTATATCCTGATCATAGTTGATTATATTCTCTTTTACTCTCGAATTGCACAGCAAATAATGCTGACCGACGTTAAATATTTTCAGTAGTGGGTGATCATGTCATGAAGTACTCAAGCTGTAAAATAACTCAGAAGGATTTTAGTGTTTTGTTTTTCGATGCGAGCTTATTTCATGCAACATATTTGTTTAATTCTACCGTCCACAGATGGCGCTTTGCTTATCCTAATTAATTATTCATTGAGCTTGAGAAAATAAATAGTGTATGTGTATTGATTCCTGTGTGTGGAGTGTTTCAATGTTTTCGATGTATATTTCAGTATTCTAAGTCATCTCCGATTCCAGTAAATTGTGACAAATTCTAGCTGATTGTGAGATGTCTAAACGTTCCACCTTTAATTTATAGTTCCAAGTTCATACAGCAACCGAGTCAGGTAAAAATTTATGAAACATTCTTTTTCCCGCTACTTGCTAATTCAATATTTGTGACGGTAAGTTTTGTTTGTTTGCATGACCAAGGAGTTCCCTTGTACTCTGATTGATTAGTTCAAAATTGCAAAAGTGTCGAATATTAAAAGCAACATATTGATTACATGAATTTAAAATAAAGAAAAGGGCCGGGATAGCCTGGTCGGTAGAGTGCTGGGACCATGTCCGAGAGTTCGTGGGTTCGAACCCCACCGGCTGAAGACTACCCGTGTAGATGGTGACTGATGCACGTTAAATTCTGTCGAGTCGCAAAGTCCTCCATGTTCCCATAACAAATCAAAACCTCTGGGGGTACTGAATTGGAGATCGATCGTTCTCTGATCAGGACAAAATTACGATCTGTGGAAGAATGAATGGATGTCTGAATGGATCCGCCTTATAAACGGGTGTGACGTATGGCGTGGCTAAAGTCGGATTCTTGGCCATAGATGGCGCCACTGAAAAACTAGAAACGCACTCTCTGCCTTAAAATTGCTCGGTTTCGCCATGCAGACTTGCTAGTGTGGCAAGTGTATTAGAAGCAACAACAAAATAAAGAAAATAAACCTTACTTCTTGCAATAAATCTACTCTCATAAAAGTGTTTTTTTTTTCCAATTCTTTTTACAACAATTATTTATAAAGTGAAAATAATATGTTTACCTTTTAACATAACAACGTAATCACTTGAACTACCTTGTTTTTCCTTTTTAAAGGTAGACAATAAAATTTACTGCTTCCTTCGTCCGTTTTGACTAAAGACTTAAAATTTTTAATTGAAGGAATTGAAATTTTCAGTCAAATATACACTTTAATTATTCAAATTTAATGTAAAAACTTAACAATAAAAATCTGTCTCTAATTCTAACCTGTCTAATCTGTTTGTTTAAAAAAATAATTGTTAATCGTCATTTAAAAACGAAATATTCTTTTCATTTCACAAAAAGTAGGCTTACTAGTAAACAAAATGATATATTCATTGGAATAAGATAGCAAATGTAAAATGAACTGCGGTGGTCGCGCTCTTTCTGAAAGAAAAACTGATGGGCGGTATTTCTTTTGAGGACGTTTTCTATTCTTTTCTGGTAGGCGTTACGTACATCTTTTTACAGATACAAATGGATCGTGTTTTCGTGTTTATTAATTCTTACAAACATTCATTGAACTTAGTATTGGAATTGCAAATCTGCAAGGAATAGCTTACTTGCACTTCTACGTATTTTGATTGATTATACCCACTTCAGTATTTATAAGTGTGTAATAAGTTCTTAAGAATCACGTTGAACGAAAAACAAAAAAGCCTATTAAAATATTTAAAAGTATGTATCTACCACTACGATTACTTTTTCAGTATTGTAAGATATATAAATATTATCTGAACCACTACATAGTGTACTTGCTTCGGCAGTACATATACTAAAATTGGAACGATACAGAGAAGATTAGCATGGCCCCTGCGCAAGGATGACACGCAAAATCGTGAAGCGTTCCACATTTTTTATAATTTCCGTATTTGATAATGTTTTCATACCAGGGTCTTTATTTTCATTATTATTTGGTTGTCCGAAGATTTATTTTTTCGAAAAGTTCAATAATTTTATCGAAGAAGAAATTTTTGTTTTCTGATAAGAGTAATGCAGAAAGTTTCTAGGGCATTCCACATTTTTTGAGAATTTCCATTATTTATCATTAATTCATGCAATTGTTTTATTAATGTTTAACTGTTATTATTTGATTCATGGAAAGAAATATTTTTTTAATTTAATCATTTTTATCATTGAACAGTGCTATTTTTCGAGTAAGGAAAGACTTAATGTCGAAAAATAAATTGATATCTGTTACAGAAAATGGTTTTATTAAAACTGCGTCGCATAATTAATCTAACAGTAATTTAGTACATGTGGATTTTTATGTATGTTACTTTAAACAAGGATGAATTTCTTTGATTGAAATTTACAGTTGAAATTAAAACAGACTGTTTTCACATTTTTAAAGTAAAATTTCTAAATTTGAAAACATGTCACAAAAAGAAACTTACATCTCTGTCACATGATATTATAAAAAACTTAAGTTGATATAAGTTTTTACAAAGATCAAGTAATTAGCTTCTAAGAAAATTAATAGAGTGCTTGAAAAAAATGAATAAAAAATTTATTAGGAGTATAATGTAAGTGCGTTTTTTTTCTTTTATTTCTGAGGAAGTTTGTAAATTAATTGGCATATAGTATTTATATATTTCAAAGAAAAAACAGATCAATTATCAACTAAAAATGAGCACGGGTAAAAATGAACAGAAATTTCTGAAAAAGTATTACATATAAAATAGACAATGCTGAAAATCGGAGGTGCCCATCCCTTCAAAGCTGATGGGGGCATCCCCCTTCATTTGAAAATTCAGACCCCCCAAACAACAAAAATACGCATGAAATTTTCCTTTCAATAAAAATAATAATCACTTATATCTGATCTATCTCAATTAGATTCCCTGTTAGAAATAAATATATTGTAAAACATTATTTTCAGGTGACGAAATCAACATTGTGAAAAAGAATTCATGGGAAGAAAAAAGCGCTGGAAAAATAAAACAGTTTGCTATGCAAAACTGACATACAAAAAGTGATGTATTGTTTTCTCTTTAAAAATTATATTAATTTAACGATAAATTCGATTCAGGCCGTTTAGATCGAATTTAGTAGAATGAATCATTTATGCAAATTTAGTAAGATATTTTATGAAATATTGATTCTGGTGGGTCGGCTAATCAACGACGGTTATAAAATAAAATAATATACTCTATCTGGGAGCTGTGATAGCTCAGGGGATAGTGTGTTTGCCCCGATTTAGGGGAAACAGGTACAAATCCCAGCTATGGCCGATCGATATTGTACATATATCATTTTTATTATCTTTAAATTTCTAATTGACTCAGGGGACTTCCCCCGTATTCCTTCCCCCCTCCCTAGCTTAAAGTCAATAGTCACAGTCGCCTAAGGGCTGAACTTATCAGATGAAAAAGTGAGATGCTCGCTTCACTGGTAGGTACTTTGAATAACTTTATATCAAGTATCAAGTGAAACGCCGGTATTGTATAGAATGCCTAGGCATTTTATAGAATGCCGGATGTGTTTAGGCAAAGTATGAAACGTGAGAAGTATTACATACTTTCCCTAGGCATTGTATAGAATGCCAAATGCTATTTAGGCAAAGTATGAAATAAACGTCCTAAAGAGGTTATTATGTAAATGATGTGCATGTTACTGTGAATGACCTGAAATCGGTGGTTGTTGACTTTCACCGGTGAATGTTGACAATCAAATTAGTCGCACAATCAAATTAGTCGCTTTGGTGAATGTCCGAAATATTTATTACATCCGATTTGGCATTAATTTATTCGTGGATATAATTACATTTATTCGGTATTTTAATACTTACTGACGATAGACTAGAAGAAACATCAGTGTTTGGAGTATCGGGCAAATGTATTCCGGGCAATGGCACTTGACCTTAAAAAAACATCAGTGTGGGGTATACCGGGCAATGGCAGTTGACCCTTAAAAAAACATCAGTGTAGGGTATACCGGGCAATGGCAGTTGACCTTAAAGAAACATCAGTGTAGCATATACCGTGTAATGGCACTTAACTAGACCTTTGGTAAATGTCCGAAATATATACTAGGTCTAGTGCCACTGCCCGGTATACATTTGCCCGGTATACCCTACACTGATATTTTTTTAAGGTCAAGAGCCATATTGCCCGGCATATATTTCCAAACATTGATGTTTCCTCTAATCTATTGTCAGTAAGTATTAAAATATCGAAGAAATGTAATCTATCGTCAGTAAGTAATAAAATATCGAATAAATGTAATTAAATCCACGAATAAATTAACATAAAATCGGATGACGTTTTGAATTTGTCATTTTCGAATGACATTTTGACGAATCGGAGATGTATTTTATACTTCGCCGGTTTGTCATTTGGCATTCCATAGAATGCCTAGACACTGTGTGAACACACACACCCCCCCCCCCCACACACACACTATACAGAGACCAATATAATTTTATGATATTACCTTAATATGTTACATTTTAAGATAAACTTTATTAAATCAGACTCTAAATTTATTAATCTTTTTAAAATTATTATTTTTTGGTGCATATTATAATAATGTTATCTTTTGAATTACAATTAAAGAGATTCGTTATACGATTAAGAAATTCGATAGGCTTCCTGCACATGGTGAAGTATGTACAAATTGTGTTTAATATATTTGGTTAACGAAAGCAATAAATGACAGTCTTATCAAATTTGTAATAACAATATGTAATAACAATAATATTTCAAACTAGTGGGCTGCACCCCCTTCTCGCTAACGCTCGCCAACCCCCGAAAATTGCTACGCAATCCTATGTGGTTCACGCCGTGAACCATGGCTCGCTCGCCAATGAACACAATGTTCTAGCACAAAGACATAATATATTATCATCAAAGACATAGTATTTTATCATCAANCATCAATAAGAGGACTTCTCAGTTTACTCTTGATAATGTACATGCTTGAAAAAGATTGTTCGCATATATATGTAGAACCGAAAAGGGAAAGAACAGCAAACACGAGCTTTTTCAGCTGATCGTAAGAGTCAGGAATACTATTCCAAGCGTTGAATATGATCATGTCTTCCTTCTCCAGGTCATTCAAAGCAGACCACTTGTGTTGTGATGCCAATTTGTACCCTCACTCCTTTAGAAAAAGTATGTGCGCATGCTTGTGATACCTTTGCATCACACTGTTGTACACCGAAAACATACGAACAATCTCAGCCTGTAGCTTGTGCATGGTTTGTGTTTACGTTTACGAAAACTAATAAACTTTAACTCGATGTTCGTTACGTATTTTTACTACAATATAAAATTTTAATTACCTATCTATCTTTTAACTTAAACAAAAAATTATACATGTTCTCGATTTATAGAAGAATTTTAAAATGAAAATATTATTGCTCCTTCCGTGGATATTTGTGCCAGAGCCGCACTTAAGGAGCCAAAGAGCCACATGCGGCTCCGGAGCCGCACTTTGCCGACCACTGCTCTAATCTATTGTTCTATTGTAGGTTTTCGTAGGTATTCTAATCTATTGTAGGTTTTCGTGGTTTTCCTCTTCCTGTATCGCAAATACGGGTTAGTTCCATCAAAAAGTCCTCCAGGAAGGCAGATTTCTGCCATCACTTGACTCCATGTCTTCCGGATTGGGTTCAAAAGGACACGGTTGCGGAATTGAACATTAGTAGTTGTAAACTAAAAAAATTGGGTCGGCTGTTCAACGACGGTTATAAAATAAAGTTATTGCGAAGAAATTATCGGGGTTGGTGAGCGGTAGCGAACAGAATGCTTACCTCCCTAGTATTGTATATAGTTGCTGTGACAAGTTGGTTAAAATAGCGTTCGGCTGAGTTGAATAGCAAAATGCTATGATAAGTGCTTGAATGTCCATGATTATTATTTTTAAAAAAAATTGGGGAAAATGTATCTTTGCAAATATGTAATTTATTTTTAATCTATGTGCGTGTCTTATTTGTGGAGAAATAGAGGTTAGTTTCCGGATTGTCCTCCTACATATGTGATATTTTTTAAAATTTTTTATTTTTATTTCCAATGAGCTGCACAATCGGCCTTACCGATGAGCAGACTTAGTGCGTTCTCCAGAGGTGGTATCCACTCTTTCAGGACCACCACAATGGGTGAGATACCGTTGGTCATGTTAATTTGGACGTCTAGTTTCTGCCACACTAGATGACAGCACCGAGACTCTATTTGGATGGATGCTAAAGTGCACTAGGAATTTAATTTTGCCGGAAATGCAAAAGCCATATTTGACAATAAGGCATTCCAGGGATCTTTTACATGCCGCATAATCATACGACATGACCGCTGAGGATTTTCTGCATCCCGAAAATCCGGTGTCTGGGCAGGGGATCGAACCTGCAGACTTGGGCTCAGAAGGCCGACGACAAACCAACTGCACCACCCAGACACTGAAAACAGAACAAAAAAAATAAATAAATAAATAAATAAAAAATGTGATAAATGAACTTTAAAAATTTTGAGTTTTGCAACACTATAATTAGAGAGCTGGTATTTAAAAATAATTTTTCAGAAAATAAGTCGACATTTTTTGGTTTTAGTGAGAATCTTTTAAATACGAACAAAAAATAAAAACCAATTTTTTTCTGTCCACCACTCAAAATGGCCTGGTGTATTTTTGAATGTTGGTTGAACACGTGTCCTTTCGGTCGAATACCGACTGATTCCATAATCATTTTGATGATGTTTAAATATGTTTTGATGATGTTTATAAATGGTGTTTGTTTCTGATTTGATTCAATATAAAAAATACATTTGGAACAATACCTCACTTGTTTAGATGGCAATGTTCCCATTTGTCTAGATTTTGCCCTTTTTGTTCCATTTGCCCTTCCCACCAAAACACGATATGCGAGTTCGAACAGTTCGAGTTCGCGATAAAAAAAAATTTCATGGAAAATTGTGTTTCCCCTCCATTGTCATTTTAAAGTTACAAGGTAATGAAATAAACCTAGATTAAAACATTAAATTTTTTTAAAAATATCAACCAGCAAACAAATTATTACTGGATAACTTCCTCACAGCGGTAACCTACCATCTTTATTTACCACGTTTATATCAACTTGCCTTCGTGTATGTCTGTTCGGGTGGAATTTTGTAATCGATTTTAAACTAACTTCCCGACTAGCTACAGACTTCAAATTTGGCACATAGTTTAGAATTGGATGACAATGCATGAAAATGAAGAGAAAAAAGACATATAAAGTAAAGTAAAATTAAAATTAAAGAAAAATTAATATATTTTCGCTATTGTCTTTTGTTGTCGATTCGATTATTTCAAATTAGTGCCACATGTCAGTTGATAAGCTTTGAGTACAGTGAGTGAAAAAAATTTAGATTTTGGAAGTGAGTACAAGAAAAAAATCAAAATAAAAATAATATTTTTAAAAACCACTTTTTTGTAGTAGAGAATAATAATTAAAAAAAAATTTGAAAAACGAAAAACGTGGGGCGCATGAAATACATAACAGTACATATACATATACACATTTTCTTACTCATGCACATGCACAACCACATACACATCCACATTCAGATACAATTACAGATATACATACACATATTCTCATCAGCACACATACTATTACTATTGTGTATTTCATATGCCCCACGTTTTTCGTTTTTCAAATTTTTGTTTTTTAATTATTATTCTCCACTACAAAAACGTGGTTTTTAAAAATATTATTTTTATTTTTATTTTTTTACCTATAGATGTGTTGAAAGATAACTTTTTAGCATTCCAAACTTCTTGATTTAATCTCGATTAACTTGTCATCATTTTTTCTATACCTTAAATTTCATATAACTTATTCAGCACGTTCACGCCTGGGTGACCCACCGGTGGGTCACGCTAGATTGTCTCATCGGGCGGAGCACCGGAGTTAAAATTGGTAACAAATAAATTTAATTTTTTAGTTTTTTCCAGGGAATAATAAAAATACATAACTACCAATTGTTTTCAACGGATGCAAATTTTATATTGAATTGCTTCTTCGTCGTGATAAATTTCCTTACAGTGAATTGTTATTGTTGAGAATAGATTAACTCCTCCCGAATATTATCTAATATTGAAATAGTTCTTCTACCAGTATTTTCTCTTTTCCGTCCCGCTTTCAGGCGCAACACCCGGCGTGAACGTGTTAATTAAAGAAGAATTTGCCATGAGGGATTTCGCCCGTTGTATAACGTCCTCTTAACACGTTCACGCCGGGGTGACCCACCGGTGGGTCACGCTAGATTGTCTCATCTTGGCAGCGCACCGGAGTAAAAACTGGTAACAATAAATTTCAATTTTTAGTTTTTTTTCCGGGAATAATAAAATTCTATAACTACCAATTGTTTTTAACGGATGCAATTTTTAAATTGAATTGCTTCTTCACCGTGATAAATTTCCTTACAGTGAATTGTTATTGTTGAGAATAGATTAACTCCTCCCGAATATTATCTAATATTGAAATAGTTCTTCTACCAGTATTTTCTCTTTTCCCGGCGTGAACGTGTTAAAGGAGCGAACTTAAAAGTTTCCGCTGAATAGAACTTTATTTTTAGATGACCAAATGATTCCCCTTTTCTACTGTAGTATAATAAAAAAAATTGTCAAATTCTTGCCTCTCCCCCTGAAAAAAATTTTTTTTATGAAAACTTTCCATGCATTTATTTTAGAATTATTCCTAAATAGAGTCTTCCGCATTTGTATACTACATGTGAAGAATTTAGGAGCAAAATGAAAGACAACACTGATTTTTAATTCATGACGAAATTTATGCACAAAAAAATCATTATAATTTATGAGTAGCAATTTACCGCTACCAGGGCAAGTGCACAATTGTACATAGCATAGAGTTTTTTTAATACAAGGAGATTTAGAAACATTTTTTGAAGGAATTATGTCTTCAATATCCCGCTCTCCATCATTCAGAATTTTCAGGTTTTATAGGATCTTTATTGGTTCTCGTCTGAAATATTTCTCATAAATTTGAGTTGATATTTTCTGGTAGTTGTTGTAACGTTAATTCAAAGTGCAGTACATATTCTACTTTATTATTTTTTAATTATAAAATTAAATTATGAATAAATGCACAGAGTGCATTAATTTATCGGTTTCGGGGTATTTTCTTTGATTCTTTGTGATCCTGAAACTGGGCTCATTCAATCATATCTTACAAAGCATTTAAAAACATATCTTACAAAGCATTTTAAAAACACTTTTAAGGTATCTCTTTTTTAATGTCTCGCCATCTCCTTTAAATGTCCTTTCTAAATTTCTCTTTTTTGAGACTTTATTTCTGCTTTCAAAGGTTTGTTGATCGAGATCTCCTTTCAAATATCTGTTTCCCGTGATTACTTTTCAAATGCATCTCCTTTCAAAAATTAATGACTCGTAATTTCTTTCCGAACTTCTTTTCTTCGTGATCTTTCAGAAATGCTTCGTTTTCTTGATCTTCTTTCAAGTGTTTGGTTTTTTTTAAATCCATTCTTTTAAATGTCCTTTCAAACATTAATGGCTCGAAATTTCTTTCCAAACTTCTTTCCTTTGTGATCTTTTAGAAATGCTTCGTTTTCGTGATCTTCTTTCAAGTGTTTTTTTTTTAATCCAGTCTCTTAAATGTCCTTTCAAACTTTAATGGCTCGAAATTTCCTTCCAAACTTCTTTCCTATGTGATCTTTTAGAAATGCTTCGTTTTCGTGATCTTCTTTCAAGTGTTTTTTTTTAATCCATTCTCTTAAATGTCCTTCAAACATTAATGGCTCGAAATTTCTTTCCAAACTTCTTTATGATCTTTTAGAAATGCTTCGTTTTCGTGATCTTCTTTCAAGTGTCTGGTCTTTTTAATTCATTCTCTTAAATGTCCTTTCAAACATTAATGGCTCGAAATTTCTTTCCAAACTTCTTTCCTTTGAGAACTTTTAGAAATGCTTCGTCTTAGTGATCTTCTTCCAAATGTTTTTCTTTTTTTTTATCCATTCTTTTAGAAAAAGTGGATTATTCTATGAAATGGACAATACAGAATAAATATATATTTCATCTTAATTTTGTTTTCAAAGGCTTAAAGGAATATGTGCTGCAAAACGGAATATGAACCAGAAAGATAATGAATAGAAATACTAAATGTTTCATTTTAAACAATATGGATTTCAAAATAAACAATTTTGACTAAAATATTTAAAGTGATATTCTTATTATACATATTTTTATGATACATTTTCTTATTAGAAGTTCAAAATAAACATTCAATTACAAATACATATTTTACATTTCAAGTAATAAGTGCATGAACTTAAATTTCAAACCATGTTTTATAAGAATTATAGAAAAGGAAAAAATTTTGAAGTATTTTAACGTGAGGGCAACTTTGCAATTTTTCAAAACAAATATGATTTGAGTGAAAACTTAAAGAAATGGTAGTCAGTCTAGTCCAAAATATTACTCCTCACAGAGTGGACTCCAAACTTCACTCAAAACAAGATTCCGACTCAAAACTTTCACCGTAATTAATTTTAGTTTATAGATTAATGTTAAAGGTATTCAAGTAAAAATTACATTCTATCATTACAGCTGAAGGAATGAACTCTGTGCTTGAACAAATTATTGTATCAAAACTATTATAAGAAAAATGCTAAATATTCAAAATATGATTTATGAACATTTTATGGTAAAAAAAATTCTTTAAGGTATATTCTGGAAACAAATGATGCATAGAATTCTATTACATATATTTTTTAATTAATTTTCAAATGAACTAAATAAAATCGTTTTGAGTCATTTCCATAAATTCAATCAAGCATGGATTCAAATTGTCTCACTATTCATTTGAGTCATATTTTTATACACATACTAGTTAAAATTATTTATCTCAATAATTTTCTCGTCTCTTCTTTTAAGCTATAACTTTTAACTTACGAAAAAATTTGCCAAAAATTCTCTTCGACTTAACTCCACCAAGCTTCACTAAATCATGTTTGTAGTTATTTTTTTACAAATCTGAGTGAAAATCACTTTTGTATGATTGCAGAAATTATATATTTTACGTGGCCCAAATACAGTGCGTTAATAAAAAATAAAAATTAATATTTTCAAAACATTTAGATCATTTATAGTCGTCTGAAAAGACTTAATAAAATAATTGTGTTTACATGCGTAAGAAACAATTATCAAATAAGATATAATAAAAATCGGAATTTAAATATGAAGATTTAATAAAATAATATCCACCCTTTCTTTAAATGAAATATTTATTTAAATTTCAATATAAAGTAAAAAATTAACATGTGATTACTGTAATTGGATAAAGCCAATTTTTGTGAAGCCAGTTCTTGAAAGATAAGAATAATTATAATTACAGAAATGAGAAAATGTTTTTGGTGCGTTGTATCTTCGAAGAGCAAAAAAAAAAGTTTAAAAATTTTAGTCCACTATTTAACTTCAGCCAAAACGACACCAATTTTGTAGTCAGTCATGTCTTTTTGTACCTATGCAGGGTGTTCCGTTAAGACCGCACTTAATATGTATTTTTAGAATTCTTATCAAAAAAGAAAGCAAAATATGAAATTAATATTTAATGGGAAACAAATCCTCGATTGAAATCTGGCTTGATTGTGTGAATAAACAGAGAAGATTCAAAAAAGAATTATTTGAAACACTTTTAAGTTTCAGCCTCTAATAAAACCTGTTTTGATATTTACTACTTCCTCTACTGTAGTTTGTTAGATTTCGATAGAGTTTTGTTCTTCCCTTATTAAAAATTAATTTACAACCTCCAATGTGGGGGTTGTCAAACTTTACTACTTAAAACTTAAATAAAAAAATTCACATATAACAATTTCGTAAAAAAAAAATTGGTTTAAATGTGTACCATGAAAAAAAGAATAAAACAAAATAAATAGATTTTTAAAAATTGGCCTGGTAAATTGCGAGAAGAAAGAAGATGCAATTATTTATGAAAAGCAATTAAAGTTGCATCAAAATCACTTTTAGTGTCTACATATCAGATTAAGTTATGTAGATCTTAAATGCACTGAGGAAAAAAAAAAAGCATTTATCTTTTCTGTTTTTCAAACAGCAGAATATTTTTTTTTTTTTTACTTTTTGTAAAATATTTAATAATTTGTAGTAATCATTTAATTTTTTCTAGGAAAATACATAAAAAATCTATAAAGAGACTTACACTTTTGCAACAATTTTACATTATATCTTTTATATTAATCGATACAATATAAAATGGACACATTAGAATAATAATTTTTTTTTTTTTTTAAATTTTACAACTTACTAAGAACTAAAAAATAAGTTGTTTTTTAGAATTGAAAAAAGTGATTCATTTTTAGCATCAATTTCGCTATAACCATAATTTGTTACATATAATACAATTTGTTGGTCGTTGAAAGAAAGGGAATCTTTTTCTTCAGTCTATTGTGTTAGAGTGAAGAGAACTCCCTGAAATGCGCTATTCTTGTTTCCATAGCAGCAGACGGCCTCAGACGTTGAAGCTGGGGGAGATCTTACCGTAGATAAACTATATTACTGTTTTCTTCAACCCCTTCAGGACCAGGAGAGAGAGAAAGATCTTTCCCAGCCCCGCAAATTCCTACTTAAAGAGTACGTAAACATACTGATACGAGAGTACCGTATTGAGATCACGTCAATCTGATCTTGGGTCGCTTGAGTCAGAAATCTTGTGGTCCGTGGAATCCGTGGCCATGAAATCTTGGGCCATGAAGATTGAATCGTGTGATCACATTATTTGTTACATGATCACACGTTACATGATCACACGAAGGGGACCGGCCTGTGTAGGGACAGGGAACTGTCCTTGCATCAGAAAGGTCCTGGGTTCGGATCCCGGGCAAGGCACGGATGTCTCTTTCTCTCTCTGTGTTATATGCCCTTTCTCCTTTGTGTGTGAATGTGACCCGCCCTATAGACGGGATGCTGTTGAGTGAATAGCGTGGCAGAAGTCGAATTCCTGGCCATAGATGGCGCCACTGAAAAACAGGAACATTCGCACCCCCACTGCCTAAACAGGAATACGACAAAAAAAGGGGGGAGGGGTTGAAGCTAAAATGACTGTTAATATATTCTTAGTAAATTTACTGTTATTTTTCTTTACGTTAAGGCATTTTTCACGGAAATGTGATCAGAAACAATGAAAAAAAATGAACCTTATAATTTTTGCTGTACTTTGAGGAATGTTTCAAAAGAAATGCTTTATTTTAGCAATGATAGCTTAAAATTTTGAAAAAAGAAATGGCCACAAAGTGACCTCTGTGATAAATGATATAATAGACCATTACAAGATCCACGGGGCAGTAGTTTCTAATTTTTTCCCTATAGTGCATACGAGATTGGATCAAATATAAATGAGATTTTTAATAACTAAATATTAAAATTTTACTTTAAAAAAAATGCAAAAATTTTATTTTTCGTGAACACACTTTTTCCAACGTTTTTTAGTCCCGGTGGCATAGAAAGAACGTGTCGTACACCAATTGCCAGTGTTGTGTTACCGACAAATGCACCCTTTGTTATTTGTTTTATGTATGACGAAAATAGAATTATTTTCTCCTTTTTAGCCTACCTGAAAAACGTACTTCATCTAATTTTATTAAGTGAAAATTAAGATTAATAAAACTAATAGTAGATTGACTCCTTAAAATTTACATAAAAACAACAATTGCCCCGGAAAAATTAGAATAGAAATTAATCAGTAAAAAAAGAAACAAAATATTTTTTTTTGTTTTATCTTTAAATTGCAATTTTCTTATGACCATGCACTCAAATACACAACTGCCGTTTTCAATACTTTTGATTGAGATACTTTGTATTGGTAACGCGATATAGATATTGATTTTATGATTGTAAGCAGGATTTATTTTAACAATTAATAGTTTTAAAGAGTTTTGTTAGAACTCTTACTTAAATTATTTACAAGCAGTGGTTGTCAAAATCACTATAAATTAACGCTGTTAAACAAAGAATGCTAACGCATAGATTTTATTAGCAATTTAAAAATAAAAATGGCCGGGATGCAGAGAGCTGGACTCATGCTTGTGAGAATGAGGGTTCGAATCCAGCCGGCCGAAGACACCCTTTGTAGTAAATGGTGACTGGGGCACGTTGAATCTCTCGAGTCACAAAGTCCTCCGCGTTCCCCTAACAAATCAATATTTCTAGAGGTACTGAGTCTGAGATGGATCGTTCTCTGGTTCAGGTCAAATTTAAAATTTGTGTATGAGGGGGATGTATGAATGGGTCCGTCCTGTAAACGGGTGTGACGTATGGGTGCGGCAGAAGTTGAATACTTGATCATAAATGACGCCACTAGGAATCAAGAAAAATCGCATCCCCTCTGCCTTAATGACCAACAACAACAAAAAATTTTGTTATGACTCTTGCATTTCTATTTAAATTATTTACAAGCAGTGGTTGTTAAAATCATTATAAATTAACGTGGTTAAATAAGGAACGCAAACGTATAGTTTATATTGCCACTTTAAAAATAAAAGTAAAACTTTCCGAAGACCAGGGGATTCAGCAGCTATGCAAACACAAAAATTCACCCTAATAGCAAATGCTAATAATCAAAATTTGAAACTTTCTGGACACTTTTTCTTGAAGAGATTGTATTTAAATAATTCTAAAATAATAATTAAATTATTCCAAACGTGTCTAAATTAAATGAATTGAAGAAAAAATAAATTTAGAAAATTACCAGTTACAAGAACGCTATACCACGGGAAAATTCCTAACATGGCAATTCTTTTTCATCCACAGAAGCAAATTAGAATTTAAAGTATAAAAAAGTGAGTTCGGATAATCCTAGAATAAACCAAGAAGTTTCAAGTGTTGGAAAAAAAAAATTTGAAAATATCAAACTGCAAAAAACTTACGATAGGATTGCGTTATCTTCCGATACGCAGTGGGAAAATTATTGAGCAGTAATTTTATTTTCTATATATAAAATTCTAATGATAGTATCGCTGTTTTCTATTGTTGTCAGTACATTTTAAATGGTCGGAAAATCACATGCTAGAATACAGTTTCCCGCAGTAATTTTTATATTGATATTGTTGGTAAATATTGTTAGATTATGTCAACCTTCTTCTATCAAAAGGTACCTCAAGTTAGATCGAGTTAATGTGTCTTATATACTAGATATTTGTAGTGGTAGTTACGACACATTACTCCCCTTTCAGAATTTTATCTGTGATAGATTTCAATGAACGATTACCACTTGCTGATTCATGCTGTTAATGTATTTAGTTAATTTTGCTCATTATATATTTACTTCATTTTTTATAGCATTTCGCTCATAATATTATTCCCTCATTATTTTGTTTATAGCATTTTGCAAATTTATTTTCCTGTATTGCTTATAACCGGGTGAATTTATATAATTACTCCGGATCTTTTTTTTTTCTTTGAGCAGATTATATTAAGCAAATGAACTGTTTATTTGTGGACCATCCATCATGTGTTAGCAAGTTCATATCACGTCCCGAGGTCACCAATATGGGGTATTCATCTATCAAAAGGCACCTCAAGATGTGATCGAGTTAACGCGTCTTATATACTAGTGATTTGGTATTTAATATTTGTAGTGGTAGTTACGCCACAATATAACTCAAGGTATTGTTTTCCTATAAATATTTTTTTCCCTAATTTAAAGGTTAAAATTACCTGTACTGTTATTATTACTTTTTTGATTTTGTTCGGATTTCTAAATTAGGAGTTTAGGAGGATTGTTTTTATTATTATTATTACAATAATATAATTCTACCTTGCATTTTAAGCTAAAGTTATTTAAATCGGTGTCTCATCTTATTAAACGTTTTGCAATTATTATTTTTTGGGGAAAATAAATTAATACACTATTATGAATGACGATTAAAGAGATTCGCTTAATGATTTTGAACTTAACTTTTCAGCTTCATACACGAAGTGATAAATGCAAAAACTGCATAAGCAAAGCTACTAAATTACAATTGTGAACATTCGGGGTATTATCTTAGACTATGTCAACCTTCATCTATCAAAGGGTACCTCAAGATATATTCAAGGTAACATGTCTTATATACTAGTGAATTCGTATTTAATATTTGTAGTGGTAGTTACACCACATTTCCAGAATTCTATCTGTAATAGAATTTGATGAACAGATTCCACTAGTTGTTTCATGCGGTTTTTTTTTCTATTATTATTTTTTATTTATATATTTTTTCTTATTTATAGCATTTCGCTCATTTTTTTATCTTTCAATATTATTTATTGACCGAAAAACTTAATTTACTTCACCGGATTTTTTTAGCAGTATATTTTTAAGCAAATCAACAGTTAATGTGGACCATCCATCAATATTGGCAAGTTCATATCACGTCCGCAGGTCAACCTTCATCTATCAAAAGGTACCTCAAGATGGAATCAAATTAACATGTTTTATATAATAGTAAATTCGTATTTAATATTTGCAGTGGTAGTTACGCCACAAACTTACGAAATTTGTTATAACAATATACTTTTAATTTTAAAAGTTTTTTCAAAAAGTGATTACTAAGAAAAATGATTTATTCAAGGCAAATTCATATCACGTCCGCAGGTCAACCTTCATCTATCAAAAGGTACCTGAAGATGGAATCAAATTAACATGTTTTATATAATAGTGAATTCGTATTTAATATTTGCAGTGGTTGTTACGCCACAAACTTACGAGATTTGTTATAACAATATACTTTTAATTTTAAAAGTTATTTCAAAAAGTGATTACTAAGAAAAATGATTTATGTTCACTTATAGTTCTCAATAGTATCACAAGGAAAGTATTTGGACGTGGGAAGAGGAGGCTCAAGTGTTCTTTTCAAGCGATACATATATTTTTAGTTGAATAATTTCAATTGTTTTAAGCCAAGAAACAATAATTATTGCGAAGCAATCATCGGGGTTGGTGAGCTGCAGCGAACAGGGAGTTTTGCACCCCCNTCATCTATCAAAAGGTACCTCAAGATGGAATCAAATTAACATGTTTTATATAATAGTGAATTCGTATTTAATATTTGCAGTGGTAGTTACGCCACAAACTTACGAAATTTGTTATAACAATATACTTTTAATTTTAAAAGTTATTTCAAAAAGTGATTACTAAGAAAAATGATTTATGTTCACTTATAGTTCTCAATAGTATCACAAGGAAAGTATTTGGACGTTGGAAGAGGAGGCTCAAGTGTTCTTTTCAAGCGGTACATATATTTTTAGTTGAATAATTTCAATTGTTTTAAGCCAAGAAACAGTAATTATTGCGAAGCAATCATCGGGGTTGGTGAGCTGCAGCGAACAGGGAGCTTTGCACCCCCCCCCTAGTATATTTTGAAAAACTTTTTCATTAGTTGAAACTTCGTGCTTCACTCTAGGATTACATGAATTCACTTTTCGCTAAACTTTAAATCTTTAACGATAGTTCGTTCACCAAGAGTTGGTATTTGGCAACCACCTCCTCAAACACAGAATTCATTTCAGCGCGGGAAGCATACCCGCGCAGCTTGAAATTGAGACAACCCTAAATGCGTGCCAAACGCAAACAGTGAATTCTTTTTCAGTCACTAACTTCGTTTTTATCATTTGCTATTATACCTTTTGTTACTCTAGCTAATTAAACATATTTTAAATTTAAAAACTGCTGTTTTTCCCAGCAAAATGTCTCAAAAAGGACAAACTATTCACTCAAAAGAGAGAAATATCATGAGAAATGGGGGGAAATATTTAATGTTAAAATATTGCTAATAAAGATTACGAAATAAATATTTTTTCTTATACGGTCACCAAATAGTGACCATGTTCAGCATTGTTTCTCCTAAAAATAGCGAAATAGTATCGACGGAGCCAAGTCCCAACTCCTGTTGAACAAACTATACCTAAGAAAATGGGGGAAAAAACTTGCCATTAAAAGTTTCTCCCATGGCATAGCGTCATCTAAAGTAAATCAAAAAATGCAATTCATTTATTCTTCAAACTGCTCTTTACTACACGCAAACAGAAGATAATATTCTAATAACAAGTGTAAGTAACGACATTTTGAAACTTTCCGGTCAATTTTTTAGGATTGCTGGTGATGAAACTATTCTCAAGGACGTGTGTCACTATCTTATCGACATTTTTTGGCTCCAAAGACGAGTTATCTATGACGTACGAGCATAACGTACTTAATAGTTTGTTTTCATTACCACTCAAGACAGCTTTATAGATTTTCGAATGTACGTCGAACAGGTCTACTTCTTTTGCCACCGATTCCATGACCTTTTCTAGACTCTCCATGATGCTCAACGTGCGAGCACGCGCTTCTAACTGCTCATCGTCATTAACCCAATCTGAATTATATTTCTCATTAGTAAATTTTCTAACAAACAAATCGAGTAAAAGTAAAGCACCGTTAACGTCTGCGTGCTTTAAAACTGTGCTACCTTTCCGATCCAAATTTTCCCTGGGCTTTGAGGAACTTAATGATTTTTCCCCGCGAAGATTCTCATTTCCTGATACTATCTTTCTGACGTGACGATTCATGTTGTCACTAGTTACGTTTAATTTTGACCTGATAGATTCAATCAGTGATGATCGAATATGACGATCTTTTTGGTGATCGGTTGCACGCAGAAATTTGCTGCTGCATCGGTTTGCTTGTATCAGCATAGTAAGAATATCTCCCTTGGCTAAGTCACACGCCAGTGTATCTTCCTCCCTTGCTGGTTTACCTGTTTGCGTTTTCTGCCTCTCTTCCGCTTTCAGTAACTCTTCGATGATGTCTTTCTTTCCATGGATGATTGCCAGATCGAGGGGTGTGTGGTCATTAACTGTTTTTAAGTAAACTTTCGCTCCTCTCGCAATGAAAGTGCTCACCACGTCTTTTTGACCACTTGCAGCGGCTAAATGCAGAGGTGTCTGTTTGTCTACGTCAGCGCAATCTACGTCTATGTATGGCTGGTTGTCGACGAGCGATGGCAGACGTTGGGCAAATTCTGCTTGCTTGAAGAATACTGCGTAGTGCAGAGGAGACCACTTCCTCTCCCCAGCCACGTCATTGATGTGGCTCCTATTGTTGGTCATTAAGTCCGTAATCAACCCCTCGTGTCCCTTCATAGCGGCGTAATGAAGCGGAGTCATGCCAGTGATGTCCTTTGGGAACATATCGACATTCCTCCTCTGCTGGAACTGCTGGGTAACCATGTATAGTCCCAAAATGGCAGAGTAATGGACGGGTGCTAAACCATTTGCGTCTTTCACATTCGGATCAACCTTCCTATTGATTAATAACCTCCAAACAATAGTCGAACTAAAAGTTTCATCCGACACGCTGATATGCAAGGGAGTCATTCCAGCCTTGTCTTGTTCGTTCGGATTGATGTTGGGACTTGCCAGCAGTTCTTTCACGATGTCTTCAGACTGATAACGAACGGCTAGATGTATGGGTGTCAAGTGATAAGTGTTCGATTGAGCGTTTACGTCCGCCCCCCTTCCAATAAGTTCTTTCACGACATCGACCTTTTTTCTTTCCGTAGCTATATGCAGCGGGGTGTACCCAATTGAATCTTTCTGATTGATCAGCGAACGATCAATGTCTAATATCCGCTTCAACATCACCACCCTCCCCGATTCTGCGGCAGCGTGGATAACCCCCCTCTTGTTCTCGAACACCGCCTTGACACTTGCTCCCAGACTTATGAGTTTATTCATTTTATTCAAAATCTCATAATCTTGGTAAGAATCAACAAAAGCTAAATCATACAAATCTCTGTCTACATCCCTGAAGGCTCTTTGAGCGTTTGATGATACGACTCGTATCAACTCCGGGGGATTATTGTCGAATTTTCGAAAGACGAGCCTGTTCATTCGATTGGAATTTCGCAACTGAATGTCAGGGTTAGCGATATCAATAACTTCCTGCGGTGACAGCCATTTGCTTATTTTAGAATATTTACCATCGCTTTCAAATTGTAAAGCGTAGCTGACCTTAGCACCACGCTTCCAATCTAAAAAGTTAGTACTGCTGCTTCTTACACCGTCGTAAGACCTGAATGATATATCGATGTCGTTTATCGGTGCTTTATCGATAACTGGTAAGATGATGCCATTTATTTTTTGTTTCAACTGCCTTAACGTTGAAATGTGACTTTCAAAAGCACTGTACAAATCTTTCTTAGAGTTTCGCATGTCATGGCTGTTTTTAGCGCTATCCAACAACTGAATGACTTTATCGATTAAACCATTGCGATTTGTATTTATAATGCGCTTGAAAGTGGTAAAGTAAAACAAAAGTTTATCTAAATGTTGGTTGAACTCATGAAGTTCGTTCGTTTGATAGAAGTATTCGGATATGTACACGTACTCCTCTAAAAGGGAAAAAACAATCGAAGCGTACGTCAGTGTGCCGAAGTTCAAAGCTGCGAGGGCGTTATACGCATTCTGATCGTCTATGTTATTCGGAACCGCGTATTTCTTGTTGATCATCGAAAACAGCGCTTCAAACAAAGTACCTTGCTGTTTCACATAATTAAATAGAAAATTATCTTTTAATTCTTGTTTTATTATGTTTACGTATTCTTCTTTGCTCGCCTCCCTTTTATTACTTTCGCTGAAAGCAATTGATATCCTCGCGTTTTCGATGTCGGATGTGATGTCGCTGATGCCCTGAGCTGTAATGGACTTTAGAATGCTCTCAAACCCAGCGTTCATCTCTTGCCTGGTTAACTCGAGCTGAGAAAGCGTTTCGCTCACTTTTTCAGAAATGTCTTTCAAAATCTCTGCTTGCTGATCCAATTTACGGTTGACTTCGTTAAATTTTTTGTCCAGTCTTTGTTCTAATTCTTTGAACGGAACGTCAGCGCAATCTCTTTCGATACTGGCGTCACCCAGCAAACCCTTAGCAGCTGAAGTTCCCAGCATTATGCCGCCCATGATCACTCCTAATCCCGGCATAAGCAAAGCACCTGCAACCGATGCTACAGCACCCGCCATGCCAAGCCATGTGTCTGAAACGTTCTTACCCTTTTCCAATCGTTTGCAGAGAGCAGACAACTCCTCTAAACTCATCTCCCGCTTCAGACGCATCAACGCTGTACTTTCATGCGCAGAATTCGAATCTAACCCCATGTCGTTTGAAATAAAAAAGAAAATCAATACTTACTTTTCAGCAACCAAAAGAGTTTTCAAAAAGTATCAAAACGCTGTCTTGAGTAGTTATTTATATACTATCGAAGCAATGATTCTTACTGTCTGCCATCTGCGTCTCTGCCATCTGCTTTGATAGATAGAACAAAGTAATTCGAAAAATCTAAATCTAACATAATATCACATTCGTCGTCTAGTGACATGTTGACGTGTATTGTCCTTTTTTCCCTGTAACTGACGTTTTTGAGGTTTAAAAGTTCTGTTTTCAACATATGTTTTGTATGTCTGAGTATCATATACTGACAATTGCAGAAATTATAAGTGAATAAGTTAAAAAAGCATTTCGTAATTTATCAAATATTTTCGAAATTGTAAAAATTGAACATTATATATGGAGGGTTGTCTTTACATTTTAAAATTCTCAAAACAGAAATCACTAATATCCGCTTTCCAACAGGCCAAGTAATCCGTTATTAATCCCTCAAAATTTTGGATCAACTTCTGATGGAGGCATGCTTTTCTTAGAATAACATTCTTTTGAATTTTTAGATTAAACTTATTTGAAATAAACCATTCTTGAGAATCTACTACTTATAACTAAAGGGAAATAAAAAAAAGCCTGAATTTGATTTGATTGAAGCAGAACACTGATTACACTTTTTTTTAAAAAAAATTGCTAAAATATTTAAGGCATTGTCTAACTTTTTTTAAAAAAATCGGTAGATCGCGTTATACTTAGATAAATATTATCTAAATATCAATAGATAATTCTTAATTTTGCATGTTTTTATGAGCAATGCAGCGTTGTAATCAAGACTGCGAAGTTAGGCACAAAACAAAATTAACTTGACTATGGTTTGTAAAAAAAAAGTTTTGATCTTATAAAAATTATTTAGGCAAATATTGTATAAACAAAAATATTGCTAAAGCAAATTTTATGAAAACTATTTAAATTATGTAACTTATCACAAACTTAATAACAAATCATATTTGAACATTTCTGAGTCTATATTTGACTAAACTATTGAAAAATGTATTATGTTCTAATTAAGAAATTCCAAAATCAAATTTATTTCTAAGTAATTTTTAAAAAAATATGTGAATGAGGTCAACGTTTCATTTGTCATGAATATTTCCCTTGTCATAGGATGTTTATGTATGTGAGAAAGTATTGTGAAGGGTAGCTAAGTAATGAAGACTATTTCATAGAAATATTTCAAACTTGTTAACGCATTTTATGGGGGAAATGACCTTGAAATGATTTGTACAGCCACTTAACTTTTAGAGAAAGCAGTGCAATACTTTTCCTTTTTTTTGTTTGAATTTTATACAGGAATCCATGACAAAAATCAAAGTACGAGAAAGCATAACAGAAATTTCTGAAGCATGGAACTATGATGTTACAGATCGTACTATTCGCAGCAGTTTTGCTAAAGTTGGATAAAGTCGTAGGTCACGAAGCCATTAAAGAGCGGTCGAGAAAGAAAATCAAGTTCCTCGTCCTTTGTGCTAAAGACGGAAGTGTGGATATGGAAAGGATTGATCGACAATTTCAAAAATTTCAAGCTAACGCCGATGAATCTTCAAGGATAATCAAATTAGCTCCTATTATTGTTGTTCATTTAAGTCGCACTAGAGCTGCACAATGGGCTATTGGCGACAATCTGGGAAACATCCTTGAGGATGATCCGAAGACATTCCATCACAATTTTGATCCTCTGCGGAGGGGATGGCTCACCCGCTTCGGTAGTCCGACGACCTGTGCGCGAAGTCGAGCACTTTACGGTAGAACAGTTTAACGAGAACCAATACCGCACGCCCTCGGTCCCTACGCAGGCTGATCCAAGTGGTCACCCACCCGCACACTGACCGCAGCCAGTGATGCTTGACTTCGGTGATCTACTGGGAACCGTGTCTTAAACGATCAGTCCACTGCGGGACTCAAATTAGCTCCTAATAACCCCAATGTATATCCAGCCTATTATGAGTGGATTTACTCTATTGAAGCATTGGAAGCTCTTAAAGACTCAACTGTCATCCAGACAACAACTACTGTTGTTATTCCAATAATTCCAGAGGAGCCTACCCCAGTTGTAGCTACTGACATAGAGGATTCAATCTCTATACTCCCATCCCAGAGACAGACCAATACCTCCTAGAAAAGAGAAGACCTTAGCACGGGTTACCATAAACAAGAAATTTGATCCTTTAGTAGTCCAAACGTAATGACATCTCTCGTATTTTCCACCACTGCGCAACTTAGTAGCCCAAATGTGGTGACATCTTTCTTCTTTTTCATCGACTGCGCAGTTTATGTTCGTCACGTCGGACTACTAAATTGATCCGTGCTGAGGCCTTCGTTCTTCTAGGAGGTGTTGGACAGACCCAACTAATTCAGTTATGGAAACTACTGTGCCAGAGGTGACTCCCGACAACACAAAAGAGTCTCAACTACCATCCCAGAGACCGACTCAACAGCAGTAAAACAGAAGAAGAAGAAAAGGAAGAAGTGCAGTGTCAAAAAGGCGCGAACTCATCAGAATAGTGACATCAGACGTAACTTAATAACCACTCCTGGTCCTCGAATTGCTTAAGTTAAAGGTACGACCAGTTTTTATATCGGCGTACTTGGAGGTAATATTACCAAAGGAATTAGCAATATTACGACTGAATTATATTAATTATTGTTTTTAAAATTGTCCTTACTATATAATTTGATATTACTTCACAAAAGCTGTTTTCCTACAAAACGCTTACTATGCATGGAAAGATACTCGACTTTAATGACGATATTATTGACGATATAATTTGATTTCCCTTGAACTTGTTAATTTATGCACATTTTATATGAAACAAATGGCTAATTGAATTTCGAAGGAGACTGTTTGAATATTGAAGAAGTTATTTGCTTTTTGATTATTTCAGAAAAAGAAAAAAGAATTTCAAAATATTTAGACAAACGTTGTGTATACTCACAATATGAATTACAATATGTTATTTGCAATAGATAATTATAGATATTATTCTGTGTTATTTTTGGGAAATCTAAGGAATACAATGTAATATGTAAAGGTCAAGTGTTTTTATTTTAATTGTTATATGAGAATATAATTGTTGTATTGTCATTCATAAAATTTCCAATATTTTCTCAATAAACAACCAGGGATGAAAACTGATTTTCTTTCTGCGAATGTTTTAAGAAATTGGTGATACATCAAATAGAAAAAAATTAAGCATGAGCCTTAAAATAGTAACCACGAAATAGATACAATAATGTTGCATTTCATATGATGTTTTGCATTTTTGATAGGAGTTTTGTGGAAAAAATACTTAAAATAAAAAATACTTGCCTAAGAGAAACATAATTTACGTTACTACGAGAAAATACATTTTTACAAAGTGGAGCAAGTTGATATACCTGAGAATAGCAGATTAGTGTAAAAGATACGTTTTCACTGTAAAAGTATTAACTCTAAGGAATCGAAATGTTGTCAATTTAAATCATTCAAAAGAGTTAATTGAAAACAGTTTTAATATTTTATTTTAATCATGATCTGAACATAGCATCAGCTGCTTAAATATATTTCAACGATCCCAATTATCTTTTCATTGTTCGCGATATTTTCCTTAGTGGAGAAATGAGTAGAGCGTTTCTTATGCGATGTCTTAATATTTTTTAACCATTTATGGCCAAAAGATGTAGTTTTTTTTCTCTTTCAAATATGAACCACTTGTTAAGTGGAGCACCATATCACATTCAATTCCAAATCAGGGCTTTTTTAAAAAAAATTCATTCCAGTGAATACTAAGTGTTTCCATTTTTGTAGTACGTAGGGGGGGGGGGGGGGNACGTTACTACGAGAAAATACATTTTTACAAAGTGGAGCAAGTTGATATACCTGAATTTAAGTCGTGACATTTTTACATCATTTGGTTTTAAATATTCAGCCAAAAAAACTAAACGAAAAATCATTTTTATATACATCTGTATTTTTCCAAACGAAATTTGCGTTAAATTTACAAACTTCACAAACGAAATATACAAGGTCAAATACTTCCGAGTTCAAGTTTCCGAATGTAATTATAAAGGAAGAAACATGAATAACCAGAAGAAAAAAACATTTGTAACAGTAAATGAAAAAGAAAAAAAATTCTATGATTCTGATATATTCCGGTAATTTTCCATATTTATTTAAGTTCCTAGCATGAACCCTGTGCTGTTGTAACTGCAACTAAGTGAGCTGAGTTTCCATCAAAAAGCAAGATCTTTTAAATATTTCAGTAATCTCAAAACAAGTATATTTTATTTTCTAATATATTTTATTCTGATGCTTAATCCCTCTAAAAAACATCAATCTTCTTCTATGACGTAAACAGTATGCGCGAAAATTGCACAGTTCTATTGGCTTTTTAAAATTGAATTATCATAAACCTGAATAACTAACTTTTACCAGTGCTTTAATTGTCCCTGTTTAAAAACTGAAACATTTATATTTCGTAGAAAAAAAAATTTTGTTTACGCACCTATCGATAGAAGATAACACTGGGAGACACAAGGGCTAATGCAGATTCTAAGCATTCAGATAAGGTATTCCTCCTATGGGTAGAACTGAAGAAAAAAAAAGAGATGAGTTTCTGTAAAAATTGAAAATCATCCTCAAAGACGCATCCCGCGGCTTTGTGCACGAATTAAGTTTAAGCTATGTACTACCCATACAGCACATTGACTTCGTTACAACATCCTAAAGTTGTCATCTTTACTTTAGGATTCTGTGACTTTCAGAGGAAGTCCTACATTTACCGCTAAATGTCCTACGGATGTCATCTGCGTGTTAAAATGTCTCACCTGCAGATAGCTTAATGATGTCATAACTAGGACAGTTTCAAGATACCTTTAGAACGCTTTGCCTAATGCCATCCCAATTGGGATGGCATTTTGACAAAAAAAGACCAGTTTAGTAAGGATTTAGATAACTTGTGGGATGCATGTCGAAAATTATATGATAGTAATACGAGGGTGTCTTATTTTGGAAATAAATTTCATCTCTGAAATTTTTATTAATAATGGTGACTTAAATACTTTGTAATAAGGTTTTTCTTTTAAATTTACTGAATTAGAGGTCAGAAAAATGTTTTCTAAATAATAAAAAATGGAGACAGTTTTTAATTTGTATAACACTCTATCTCGATTGGTATTACTAATTTTCCGGAAAAATGGGCTATTCCTCAAAAAAAATTTTTTTAGGAAAATTAGTAAAGCGAAAGGAAGTAAAACAGTTAAAAAACAAACGTATCTAAAGAAAAGAATAATGTAATCCAAAAATATGCAAGTTTGGATTTCACATTTCTATTGTTTGGAATAAAAACTTGGTCATTATTAAGAAGTTAATTGAATGGACTCTTTGAACACCAAGCAAGGTTATAAGTCTCCTACTTAGCGTTAGTTTTCTTTAAAGAACATTTCTAATTAATATTCATGATGAACTCAGTCGAATTTTTTGTGTACATTGTAATTTACGATTGCTCCATTATTGCTTAATGTAGTAGATATATTAAAGATCTTATAATAAAATAATGAATAATTTTCTTTTTAATGTTGCTCTAATACTGAGAACTTTGCATTAATATTTAAATTCCTCGTATTATCAATTGAAACTATTTAGTTAGCAAAATAATTCTCATTACATTCTCCTGCGAAATTTACTAAAAAGCATTTTATATTATAAATAGTTTAAATGAAATGCGACTATTTTATCAAAAACTCAAAATAGATGTTTATGGATCACATACTTTATTATTTAGTTATTATGTCATAGGCATTTAAAAAAAATTGCAGCGGGATATTTCTCTCTTAAACTTGTTTGTAAACCAAAGAACTTGAGTCGCGATGGCTCAGGGGGTAGAGCGGTGAATTAGAACTGGGATTAGAACCGGGTTCGAATCCCAGTCGATACGAATTCCGCATCCGGCTTGCACCGACCACAGTGCTGACGTGAAGTATTCTCAGTGGTAGACGGATCATGGGTTAGAGTCCCCTTGCCGCCAGGCTAACCGCGTTAGGTTCTCGTGGTCCTCTCCATGTAACGCAAATGAGGGTTAGGTTCATCAAAATGTCCTCCACGAAGGCAAATTTCTCCCACTAATCGATCCAGGAGTTCCCGTGCTCAAACCAATGGTTTGGATTCAAAATTACAAGGATATGTAGTTGAACATTAGTAGTCGTAAACCTATAAAATTGGGTCAGCTGTTCAACGACGGATATATATATATATTTATAAAAAAACATTTGGAAAAAATACAATAGTATCAGACAAAAACTTAGACTTTTAATATTGAATCCAAAAAACGTTCCACGAGAATTCTGTAGTTCACACATTGGACAGCAAATACAATTTTCAGAAATATCACTAATTTCTTGATTAAAATTTGTTATTTTTTAAATAATATCTAACAAATGTATTAAAATTTATGCTAAAAACACTTCTAAGTTTTAGCTTGATATAATAGTTTTTACTAAACTAAAAAATAAAACATTAAAAAGTAGACACCTCCAATTTAAGAAAAAAACCTTCGAATTAAAATTACTACTCTCTAAAGGAAAACGTATTTAAGTAGCATAACTTTTAAATTATTCGAACATATTTTGTGCCATTGGAGTTTCTCATTTCAACAATAATAAATAAACATGAGTAATAAATTTATACTCACAATCATTAGGTGAAATCGAAATAAAACTGATTTAGGTGATATATTTTTTGATTCTCAAAATCACCTGAACACATGATCAAACTATGTCAATACTGTTTTAATTTGGAACATAGAACACGAACTAAGCAACGTAAAACAAGCAGAAGGTTCACAATGAGCAATTGAATGCTCAAGTTTCTAGATGTGTTCTTTATAATCATAAAGCAAAACTATTTTTTTTTAAATATTCAAAAATAAAAATGATTTTTTTTCAACTTTTTAAAAGAATTTGAGCAATATTACTGATTTTTGAAAATTTTTTGATTTTGAATGAAATTAGCATGTAAAGCAAACCAAATTTATTTGTTGCACTTTTATTTTTAAAAATTGTCCTAAGTGTACTGTGATGTAAGTCTAATACTGAATAATCAAGTTTTTTTTTTAATATTTAATATGTATTTTCATAAATATCTTATTTATTTTGGAATATAATGTATGTATTTTTTTTTTTTGTAAAGAAAAATGTACTTCTAAAAAATTTCTGTGAATCTATATGAACAGTCATATCGCGGCAAGTCAATTCTTCACCAACTTTAACAATAGGCACCTCATCCAATGTTTGTGCATTGTATTTTCTTTTATGGTAGCCTGCATGTGTTTAGTCAGCTTTAATAACAACTTTGTAATTATCTGATGGCATTTTGTCAAAAGCAGTTCTGAGTAGTCTGATTATGCTGATCGAAATAATTTTGTAAAGCTGCCGCAATTTCTCCTTTAGTTCCATTGCCATAAACTGACAACGTTGATTTACTTGATCATTTGTATTACCCATAAAATAAATATGTAGAAATTAGTGATCTGCATCAGGCAATGGTGGAAGTGATCTGGCACAATGGAAACGCTTCAGGAGTGCACTTAACGGCTATCAGTAAAGCTAAAATGTAAATTAAATAAAATATTACTTTCATGTAAATTTACAAATATCTTAAATTAGAAAAAAAAAGACACTTACTGCAGTGAAAAAATATTCAAGAATAGCAATTTCAAAAAGCATTAAGAAAGTAATAAAAATAGATTTTAAAAACAAAATTTCGCAATATTATAACATCTTGATTTATTATACAACTCGAATAACTAAATACAAAAGTAAAAACTACATATTACAAAGGATCAAAACATTTATTTTTATTTACAGCGTTTAAACCATTCAAAAGAGCAAAACAAGAAGACTTGATAAAAAAACAATATTAAAATAACAAAATTATACGTACAATTTCCAAAATCTTAATGCTTAGAAAGTAAAATTTAAAATATCAAAGTATGTTCATTTTACTTGAAATTAACAGTAATTATTCCAATTTATGAATTGAATACTAAACAATTCAACAACGAAATAGTTTTATACTAAAAGGGGTGATCAGTAGCTGAGCATTGTTTGCGATAATTGTCAGTGCTATTTTACATTTCAATATACATTTCGAAACAGTCAACTTCCAAAACTCTACTTCAAAAGCAATGACACAAATAATTAGAAAAAGTTAAAGTGAAAAAAATAAAGATTTTGCTTAATTTAATATTTTGTAACAATTTTATTACAAGTATTTTATTAAAATAGTTTGTAACATGAGATATAATTTCTATATATTAAGATTTTCATACTTATTTACACTATTAAAAAATATAACAAATTAAGAACTTATTCTGACCTTTATTAAATATTAATCAGACAATGAAAATGGAAAATAAAATATATTACTTAAAAAGGTTTACTTTTAAATAGATTTAAAATTCCACCTAAGACAAAATAAAAATCTTTGCATTTAAATTATAAATTTTTTTTACACAGATGAAGAAACTTGATTTAATGGAACTTCTAGGTATTTTGCTAATGCTTCGGCTTTGGCCTTGAGTATTCCAAGATCTACTGATGTATCAGCTTGGAGGCAAAGCAATAAATTTGCCACACTTGTAACTGCAACATAGCCATCCTACATGAAAATAATGAATGTAAGCTCACACCATAAATTATGAAACAAATATTTTTTGTAAAAGAAATAAAAAATATCTACAGGTACACTTATAAGGATTCTTACAAAAGTACTTTAAATTAGACTGTAAAAAAAATGTACGAAGAGTCTATAAATGTTTTATAGTCATTTGAAAAATAAAATTGCCAGTTACAGACTAGACTCAGGCATTTTTAGGTAAGACTTTATAAATGATAATAGTGCTTTTCCATGAACATAGATGGCGCAAGAACCAAAATTTGCTATGCTGTCTGAACACAAATATATTTCATAATACAGGTTAGTTCATCAAACAATTCTATAAACAATGCCAAAGAAAAAAAAAAAATTAAAAAAATAAAACAAAAGTTGTAAAGAGACAGTGCATTTCAGGGTATTGGGACAAGTGTGGAATTGACATACAATGGACAATGATTGGAATTAACATACAAGTAATAAAACCACTACAGTTGCAATTTTTTGTTTGTACTTTGTAGTGCACTGTGCCATTTTTTAGAAAATATAGTGTGATGGTTTGTGTGATAAAAAAGAGAAAAAAAAACTAGTTTGCAGGAGTTCCTGCAATTACTTTTAGAGTAAGTTTAGTGAAGAAACAAGGTTCAAATGTAATTAATTTTTCATATTTGATGGGTACTAATAAGAGAGAGTCTGTTAACGGTACAAAGATAATGTCTCTGAAGCCGAAAGCTTATTTCATTCAACCATTATGATTTAAAGCCAGTTTATCTATTCTCTCATAACATATCCATGCTCTTAAATGGAAACGTACACGCATGATTAAAACTAAAATATGTGCAAGTTATTATGACAAAGAGAAACATATTTTGCTCCGTAACTTTCAATTTACTTTATTACAAATATTTGATTATTTTTTTTAACATTTTCTGAATTAAATATTCAAAATAATACAAAATTAAAGGTTGAAAAAAAGATTTAGAATAATAGATTTGCTCATGTGAAAATGAATAGATAATCCTTCATAATTATCCCATATTTAAATAAGCAAAATAAATTACTCTGAACTTATTTTTCAAATTTTTTTTTCTAACAATCTTTTTATGTTGAACAAAACTGCAAATTGAATCGTTCAGCAAAATGCGTCTCCTAAAAGTAGGTATATAATATTCCAAAACCAACATTAAAATGGCAAATAAATTTTATTTCAATGAAAATAGTTACATTCATAGAAAGTAGTTTTTTATAAGTAGATTTAAAAAAAAAAGTTGTAGTTATTCATAGTCAAAGTATCACAAAAGCTGCGATTTGCTATTTATTTATAATGCGATGAAAACAAATGTGTCACTCTCCCATGCTTTAAATAATAATAATTATGAACCAATCGTTAAAAATCTTCATTGAAAATTCGTGTAGACATGCCTCTTAATATATCACTTGCTTTCGCTTCTAGAATAGGTAAAAAAAAATTATGCGGATTTCAATTGTGATCAAAATTGAGGATAATTATAATTTTTGTTTCAGATTACAATGAATATAAATCCTGACTTTCATGAATTTGTATTATTAAAGTAAAGAAAAAACTCAATTTAAGTGTAAATCAAACCGGACAATTTTCTACATGGTTAAAAGAAGCACCTGAAATAATGTATTGCTTTATAGGCAAAAATTATTAAAAAACAGTATAATATCAAAGGATCAATATAATATCATTATTTGTCGAAATTACACGATGTTCATATCAATAACTTAATCGAGAATATGCTTTCTGAATTGGGAGCAGCAACTAGTAAAACTTCTAATTAGCGCATATTATTGGAGTTTTATTGTACTTTTGATATTAATATTAAAGGAAGAAAGAATTACTTGAAATAAAATTGTCGGTTATTTTTTTCTAAAAATTTAAATTGTATTAAGTAAAAGGCAAAGCTATTATAAATAATATCTACTGTAATGAATATTAAACGTTTAGTGTCAAGGAAAAAAATTATTGTAATGAATCAAATTTTATTACCTCACAATCGATAATAATAAACTTCAAAGCTTCCGAATTAAAGGCAGTGCATCCGCTTTTTTCGTACGTCATCCATATGTTACTTGTGATTGCAGCAGTGAGTTTTGCATCTTTTCCAGCATAACCAGAATAAGCTAATAAGGTTCCTTCTCTGTTTAATAGTCTAAAATGAAATACAATGGATTTAGAAGAAACACGCTTGTAAATTACCAATGAAAATGTCGACAATTTAAATTTTTGATTATATTTTTCAATAATGTTGTGAAATACCCAATGGCCAGACTTCTTAGATTTACAGTTACTTTATTCTGACGAAAAGAAGGCATTAAAATAAATTCAAGTAATTACATAATAATTATGTCATTACTGACTTTTAAATTTCAGACTTCTGCAATATTGGATCATTCAATGAAATTTAATGGCAAATTCACAAAGTCAGATGTTTGGTTTGCTGACATTAAAGTGCCATCACACGATTGCAGTGGTTTAATTAATTATGTACAACTAATTAATTATGTTCTGTTTTTTCGATGAGGCTATGCAACTCTAAAGCAATAAAAGGTGCTTGATCTTGATTCATATATTGCAGGGGTCTAGGTTTTTCTGTGAGGTACTTATTTTGTGAAAATTTAGACATAATTTCTAAAAATTAAAAATTATATTAAAAATTCAAAACAAAAATATGGATTTATCGTTTCTTGAGGGATACAAAAATAAAATTTTAAGAAAAAGTATTGTGCAAAACTACAGTTTTTCATTAAGTTGAATTTGTGAAGGTACCGCTAAACGGTAGTAAATTTGGCCTAGACAGACCCCTGTATGACTATAGCAGAATATAGCAGAAAAGACTATAGCAGATAGTAGAGTATAGCAGATAGAGAGAGCAGAATAACCCAGACTATAGCAGAAAAGTAACCAGGCTTCCAAGAGATAGTAGAGTATCTTATTTCCTAATGCATCTTGAGCCTTGAAACGGGAGAAAAACTTTGGAACATAAGTCACCAAAATCTTCAGAATCATTGTCAAGATGACAACTTGGCAAGCATTTTAGTAATGCGTTACCATTAAACCATTTAAATTTAAAGTAGTCCTTGGCATATTAAATAAAGTTTTCCCAATGCTTTCTGTTTTTTTGACTTGGATTTTCAGCCTGAAATTTTCAAATTGGTAAGATTTCTTGTTACATCAACCATCACTATTTTCAAAGCTTTTACGAGTTTAAAATCTATTTGGCGCCTTTTCAATTATAGTTGGCGCAACAGATCACTATACAGAAGTAGGGTGACCCGGGGTAATTCACGATCACTCTGTTTCTGGGGTAAATAATGATCACCTAGTGTGGGCCTACTGTTGAGATTAAAAAAATGAGATAATATTGAATAATCATTTAAAAAAAATACTATGATTACGCAAATATTTTTACACTCTACTTTTGTCTCAAGACTTTTACAGGTACAAAATAGTAAAAATGGTGGAAAAATACAGTTTGAATTTTATTCAAATTGGTATAGTAATTGTTTTTTAGTCCTATTTTATTAAAATACAAATGAGCAAATCATAATGAATTGCAAAAATTTAAACCATTAATGTTATTTTCTCATAATTTATGCTTTACGATTTTTATTTCTTACTTTTCATTTAAATTAGTTACATAGTTAGTGCCTAAATAAGCCATTTTGGTACACAAATTTCCTTTTGCAACAAATATTATCACAAAAATCAGGGTGAAAAACATTTCATCTGATATTCGTAGTTAGACTGCATTATCTAAAACAAGACATTTAACAAGAAATTAAACAATCTGAGAAAAATAAACTGCAATATAAAAATTATACACATTTTCCATAGATTGACTTATGCTTGCTGTAATATCAACTCATGCAGAAAAATATTTATTCTATTTTAATGAGGGAGCAGGTATTACAACAGTCACAAAAAATAAAAAAAGTATGCATTTTGTTCTTTAGTTAACCCAAAGTGTGATCAAAAAATATATTTTATTTGTAATTAATGTTAAATATTTTCAAGAAAATTCAAATTTAAAAAATAATTCTAAATTTTTTTTTTAACAAGATGAGTACTTTCCTTCAAAATACAAGATACACAAAATATAGATTAAAAATTTAATAAATTAATTTCTTACTGCAACAAAGCTATCACAAAATCTTCAAATTACTTCAGTGTCCTGATCATAATTCATTTCAGCATCTAATTCTTCATCATCTTCTTCATTACTCTCACTTTCATCATCATCATTATCATCATCCTCTTCTTCATCATCATCTTCCTCAAAATGCTAAATTAAAAAGGTACAAAAAATTATTTGCAATAAATAATCTGTCAGATATTGTCAACTATTTTCTAAGCATATATTTTTTACAAAAAAAAAAAAAAAAAAAAAAAAAAAAAAAAAAAAAAAAAAAAAAAAAAAAAAAAAAAA
>NC_092212.1:50023255-50030591 GCF_043381705.1 Parasteatoda tepidariorum
TTAAAAAAGGTGACATGGTTGCTAGATTTTGAATAACTCGCTTTTTTGGCAGTCTTGATATGGCCTCTTTCCATAAGTTTATTACTGTTTGTTCTTGTTGCAAGCTGTGCCCCATCTTACGTTAGTGTTAACACTTTTAGCATTGTAAACACCAGTATTGTTAGCATTGTAAGCACAAGTAATAAGTAATCAAATACATGGTTTGCAAGAATCTCAAAACACAATGATGTCAAATGACTTTAAAATACAACGGAAACAGTAACCCGGAAATTTAGGCGGTACCGAGCTTGCAGCGTTCCCTAGTGTAGAAAACACCAGCCATTGCCAAACTTCATAATTCAGCCAAATTAGCAAAATCTTGTTATAAAAAAAGCTGTTTCAGATAATTATGTAGGTAGTGTTGCCTCTAAACTCTCGTAAAAAAAAGACTTAATTTTTTTATAATGGGATGGACATTTTAGAATTTTTATTTATTTATCTTGTTCTTATGTACGTTTTAACACTATATTATTATAATTTTTTTAATTTCTACTTATGTTATTTTTATCGCCATTATTTTAATAAAATTGTGGATTAATATTTTTTTATTTCAAAAACTAAGCAACATATATTCTTTTTTCATTATTTCAAGTCTACTTTATAAATAATTTTTCTAATTATAATTTAGGTTAAGCTCGTTTTTCATAATATTACTTTCAAACTCTTTTCTCATTATTTCTTATTTTTATTAATACTTAGTAAAAAAGGAATAAATATGCAGTTAAGTATTACTTCCTTTGTCATTATTACAACTTGCAATTTAGTAACTATGATGATCGGTAACAGTAACGGATCACTCCGAGAAACCGACATTTGAGGAATTTATTGTCAATTCAGACAGAAATTCAAGTTACCAAGAGTAATACATACCTATTCTAGTATCGATTTCTTTTTTCTTTTCTTTCCTTTCCTTTTTTTTACTCTTTTGTAAGCAAAATTTGTTACCCCTCATGAATTTAATGTGATTATTTAGGTAGCTTTTATTTAAATCTATTAATTATTTTTTTTTATTAAGCTGCGTTTTAAAAATTACTTTTTGAAAATGTGTCTCTTTTTTCTTAATCAAATGATGGGCTCTGTTTTAGAGTTTTATCCTGGAAACCGTTATATCATAGATTTATATTAAAATTAAATAATTGAAAAATGAAACACATAACTTAAAAGTAGAAGTGTTAAACTTATTCAAGAAATGTTACAAGCCTTCTTAAAATCTTGTAATACGTAGGTGGCATTTCTTGCCCTTGAGGTGGCTGCAAGGCAAATGGATTTAGTCATAGATGTAGAGAAAACGAAATATATGTTATTCACAAGAAACAGAGCCCCAGACCTCTATCTTGAATTTTTTTTTTTATAGATTCGAAACAGAAAAGAGCTTTACTTACTTAGGATCAATTATTACCATTGAGAACAGAATGACTCCTGAAATAAAAAAACTGACTGAAATAGGGCTGTCTATGGGCTGAGAAGATTTATTAAATCTAGCTTTCTTTCTAGAAAAACAAAGTTCTTAATCTACAAGACTCTTGTCCGGCCAGTCTTGACATACGCTTCTGAGCAATGGCAAAACTAGAGGAAAATTGCATCGCGATATTTGAGAGAAAGATTTTGCGACGTATACTTGGTGGTGTAAATGAAAACAATAACTGGAAAAGGAGATTTAACTTTGAGCTGTACAAGATTTATAAACAACATGGTATTATTAAATACATAAGAATAAAAAGAAGGAATCGGATGGCCCACGTGATTCGAATGAATGATGACAATATAATAAAAAAGATACCGCTTTTTAGACCCACTGAAACGAGAAAGCGGGGAAGGCCGCGGTTGAGATGGACTGACTCAGTGGAGTCTGAATTTCTTGCAATTAATCAAAAGAATTGGGGATCAAAGATAATTCGGAAGTCTTCAGAGGAAGGCATTGGCTCACATTGCCGTTCACCATGTCAGCCTTTTTAACAATACATCTTAAAACAAATTTTCACTTCAAACTCACCAGAATTGCTAAATATAATCAATATCTGATGAAATACAGCAGATTTGAGCTCAGAAATTATACAATTTATTTCTCTTATTAAAGACAAAATTATCTGTTTGAAAATATCGCTTCGCACTATAAACTGTAATAAGCAGCTGTAAACTTTCTAACCGGAAGTAGAGCAGGTCAAAAGCTTGAGATTGTTATTGTTTATATTTATATTTAAAACCCCATCCATATGTATGTATAATTAATATGTCAATACCCAAGCTTTTGAATAAATCGATATAATTTAAAAAGCAAATTTTGAACGCTGCATTCTATTTAAAATTTCATGTTTACTTAAAAAATAAAATGTGTTCATTGTTTCGAAAATTTTAATTTTGGCTTAATTATGCATTGCGTGTAAAAGTATAAACAGTTTATAGTTAGTCACAGATTCTTTTTTATTATATCAGAAAAAAAAATATTTTTGTATGGTTTTCATCAGTATTCTCAAATAATAGCTTGTACTTGCATTCATAAAATAAATAGAAATTTGTCAATTTAGCAGATGTTCAATATTTTGAAACCAAAAATTCTTTTAACGAGAGGTTTGTTTACATTTCAATAATTAAATAATTACACTTTAATATTAGAAAATGAAATTCAAGATGTCATCAAAATTTGTAGTACTTGTTTCAATTGCCAATTATAAGTGATTATTTTAGATTTTTATTCAGTGTAATTACATATTTAATTAACTAAAATTTTTATAATCAATAGTATGTTGTTATGCATAATGTTAATGTTAGGCTATATTCTTATTGTATTTAGCAATTGATAATCAGAAAAAAAACAAGACTCAGTACTATTGTCATTCATAGTAAGTCAGAGGTGTATGTCAAGATGTCATAAATCTATACTAAACAAGAGTATTGGAATATAAACCTCAAAAATTGTGATGAATGACAAAAAAGCTAAATTTTTCATACTTTCGAATACCTTTCTTCTAATTTCTCAGTTCATATTTAAAATAAAATTAAGTAATGAAGGAATTTTAATTTATTTGCTTTTCCTTTCTTGCTCAGTAATACGCCAGATTAACGTTTTTTTCCCTAAGCATTGGCTACAAATTTTATTTTCTTACCTAGACCAAAGATTTTAAACTGAATGAGATATTTCAGCAAATGGCCAATATAGCAAAGGGCCGCAGAGTGAAACAATCGTTCTAAATGCAAAATTGAAAAGCACATTAAAAAGATTAATCCTTTACATGCATTTTGTAACGCTAGTAAAAAAAGTTGACGAATTTATTATATTTTTTTTACTTTATTTTTCAAAAGTTTTCAATTACGGTTAGCCAGGCTCAAATAAATTCGACAAATTTTTTTTGTGTTATTTAATTTAATTTTTATGTGTTTAAAAAATAAACGGAATAAAAAAAAGTTAGCTGAGGTCTACGTTTTTTGCTGCTCCCGGTTAAACGAAAAGTAACAGGAAATTTCTCTCCAGAGAAGTCTGTTGCTCAGCAATGAAGAGAAAAAAAATCTGGCCCCGACGGAAAAAAATCACAAGAAATTATGAAATTTTTACCCAAGTAACGAAAAAGATTTCATAACAGAAGTAGTACTTTAATTAAGTCGTATTGGTGCTGCACAATGGGCTAATGGTGACAGTCTGGAAAACATCATCGAGGATGATTCGAAGACAGTGCCATCACAATTTTAATCATCTGCTGAAGGAGTAGTTCCCTCGCTTTGGTAGCCCGATGAGCTGCGTATGAAGTCGAGCACTTTACGGTAGACCAGATTATCGAATAGACCAGATTACCGAATTATTTTAATGAGCTAAAGAAATAAATGCGTAAATAATATCAACTCTTTTTACTGCAAACCAAATTTACTTAGTATCATTTGCGAATCTTATGAAGTGCAAATTCCTGACAGGCTTCATTTAATCGGAGTTGAAGGCGGTATGTTACATTCGAAAAAAAGGTCGTGTGCTAGAGATATTTTTAAACAGAACGAATTAGTTATTTTGGTTGAAATGCTGGCAATATCATTACAGTACCTTGGTTAACAAGTGCCATGAAAGAAGGTTCTGAACTTAAACTATGGATTTTAATATAAATAAACTCAAACATTTTCCTATTTACATAGCACCACTTTGATATTCTGTAAAGCATAAAATGATATAATGTTGAATAAAAAAAGAGATTTTAAACAAAATATTTTATTTGCCTATTAAAATAATAATTGATATTTTGTCATATTAATATTTTGTCATGAGGCCTTGGCGGTGGACGACTTCGGTAAGTCTATTTGGCATGTTGCTAATCGGATAAGCCGCAAATAGTCGATCTTTCTTCAGCTCCTCCCAAGTTTCCTGGAATTTGCCCCAGAATTCATCACATGATGGAGTGCTAGTGAGAATGAGTTTCTTTTTCAACTCAGATCATACATTTTCAATGGGAATCAAGTCCAGAGAATTACTAGCCCATGCCATGGTTTCAACTGCCTGCTGGTTTAACCAGTTTTTTTAACGATCTTGCTACGATGTATCCTAGAGTTATCTTGCTGGAAAACAAAGCAGCCATCGTTAAAATGATTTCCATGACATCTGAAATCATAATATGCTCAAGTAAATCACGATCGAGCTGTATCCAGACTACCGACGATCCGACGAAGAGCTCAAAGTCCTGATGAGAAGAGGCAGCCCCACACAGGTATCGAAACACGGCAACTTCGGTGTATATTCTGGAAATATAAGGGGTCATTAAGCATTACAACAGGTCGCCAAACCCTTATACAACTAGAATAATCTGATTGAATACAGCTTTCGTCCGTGAAAAGGACTCTACCCCAATCATGCAATGTGCGTTGGCAAATGCTAATCTTCCTCTTTTTTGATCATCAGTGAGAAGAGGCTTCTTCCTTGCTATTCTACTTGATAGACCGGCGTCTGTTTCTCACTGTCTGAGATGTCATCTAAAATATGAAAGTTTTTAAACAATTTAAAATAAAAATAAGTATAGCTCATTCGATCAGCAATCATTATACCATATTGTTCATTATGCCGTATATTGCTTTATTCATTACACCATATGCTGTTTTTGATTTCCTTTAATGTTCAAAAAAGTTATACGCTTTATTTAAGGTGTCCCAAAAGGTGCTAAATACTAATTTCTGGAACTATTTTTTTAGTAATACTAGTCTTTATAAAATTCCATTTAATTCAGATGATTCCATCGTAGTTTTGCAATTCTTACGTTCGCGAGTTATTGTTTTACTGTCTAAAAATATTTTCATAAACTTTTTTTTAAGAAGAAAAGTTCACACAAGACTTTAGATTCAAAATAAAACAGTGCAGGACGATCTGGCATACTTTTGGGATAAATTTGGAAGCGCAGACTAAAAAATAAAAATGTCTCAGGTATGTTAAGAGTAAATTTATTTTCATTATTCTGGTTTCAAAAAAATTAAGTTACAGGAAATCCTGCTAATCGTAAGTTAATTGGAAAATCCGGCTCTTTCTTAACTGTCGACGTCATTTTTACAGTGCTTCTGCATGGCTCACTGCAGCAAGCCTATGAAAAGTCGTCGGTAGTTTGCAAAGAGCTGGATATTCAAATTAGCATACGGCATATACGCTGACAAAAAGATCCATAGTGGTCGAATAATTTTTTATTAATTTTCAATTCAATTGTGGAAAAATGTATAAAAAATCGACAGCCATGTTTATTTTAGAAATGTTTCTAATTGAAGAAGAAAGGAAGTAAATAAAATGTGGTCATTTAATAACGCTTTTCTGTATAAAAAAGGTCATGGGTGCTATGCATAAAAAAAATAAATAAATAAAAGATTAAAAGACAGAATCCAGTGCAAACGATGACGTCATTTAAAAACTAAGTTTTTGAAAAAATAAAATCACATTTTTGGTACACAAAAACAGTCAAAATATGCAAAATATCAACCGCGACTGGTATTTGTAGATCCCTGGTTATATTGTAATTCAACTAAACCTTTTTGCTAGATGTAAAACAACTTGTAATCTTGGGATCTCAAAATTAGTAATATCTTCAGAATTTAACACATATTACAAGGCACATTTAGCACATTTGTGCATGTTCTTTTAAAATTACTTTGAATCTAATAAACCATTTGATTGAGATAAAATAATTTCAACCTTCATGTTTGGGTATTTAATAGTTTGACACAAGCCTTGTGGAAGAGCCACCAAGATTTTACTTTGTCTTATTTGTTAGTTTATTGATATACTGTTATTGAGTCCGATTATTTTGTCTCGCAATACTGAAATCAATGTGGAAATAATGTATTGTATACTGCTGTTCCCAGACTTCGCTCAAAACGCATACATAGTGACACTAAACACAATATGTCTTTAAATAAATAATCTCAAGAAACTGAAGCGGTAAGATATAGTGCGGTTTTAAGGAGAACTCCTCCAGACTGAAAGTCTGGGGCTGTTTGCTGCAAAGGTAACAAGCGAGAGCACATTTCTAATGGGGGTGAAATGGAGGAAAGAAGGTGTCGATTAGTTTACTCACGATGACCTACGCGAAGATAAAGACAAAACTATTCACCCCACCAGTGGCGTACGCAGAATTTTTTCAAGGGGGGTGTTCATAATTTTCTGAAGCTACTAAAAGAAATTCGAGTATGTAATAAAGCACTATTATTTCCCTAATTTAGACAGCTAGACAGTTTTGACTTTTTATTTAGACAACATTGTTTAGTTAAATTTTGATTTGATTTTTTAAGTTTAAGGACATAATGTAATATCTTTTTGCATGTAATATCTTCTGAAAAAAGTCTAATGTCATAAGGATGGGAAGTAACACTTTGAGGACCACTTTCACATTCATCAGATTTTGTTATGCTAAAAACGTTTTCTTCAACGGAAGTATCACATTTCTGTACAACAGAAAAACTTACATTGTACTCCGTTCCCCGTTTTATATAATTTTCCACCGCATTTCCAAAATTCTCGAATTGTCTCAAAGATGACAGAACGTCTAAGATTCCAGAATCATCGCGTAAAGACCTCGCGAATGACAGCCAGTCTCGAAAACTATCGCGACTGGCAGAACAGAAAGGAACCAGTCCATAACAGTATTACTTGAATTTGGTTTCAAAAGTACAACCCTATTATAGTAAATGTTTTTTTTTCCAGTATTCTGAGAAATACCGTGAGAAAAAATGGTAGGCATAAGGCAAATAAAAATATATAGTCTTAAAAAATAATTCCCGCATAATTTCTACTAAAATTTTTATTTTTACCATTTTGTCTGAGCTCAAGGGGGTAGTTATGCAGATTTCC
>NC_092212.1:50031050-50068240 GCF_043381705.1 Parasteatoda tepidariorum
CTATATGCATATTTTTATCAAAATATTGCAAAAGAAAGATACATTTCTTTTATTTTATAAGTATTTTTCAAGAAAACAATTTGAGCACAAATGTGAACAATTCACTTGTCAGCCATGTGATTACTTTAGAATGCTGCCAGATTCAAAAAATTTAAAATTATCAAAAATGAAACGGCAATATGTAGACTTTGGCTATTTTTGAACATATTTTTAAAATAAAAATATGCAATTCATAAAAAAAAAAATTTCACTTAAAAGTTGACACTTCCGTGGAATTGCCCTATACGCTTTATTTAAGTTGTCCCAAAAGGTGCTAAATACTAATTTCTGGAACTATTTTTTTAGTAATACTAGTCTTTATAAAATTCTATTTAATTAAGATGATTCCGTCGTAGTTTTGCAATTCTTACGTTCGTGACATAATGTTTTACTGTCTAAAAATATTTTCATAAACTTTTTTTTTAAGAAGAAAAGCTCACACAAGATTTTAGATTCAAAATCAAACAGTGCAGGACGATCTGGCATATTTTTGGGATAAATTTGGAAGTGCAAACTGAAAAATAAAAATGTCTCAGGTATGTTAAGAGCTCATTTATTTTCATTGTTCTGATTTCAAAAAAATTAAGTAATAGGAAATCCTGCTAATCGTAAGCTAATTGGAAAATCCGGCTCTTTCTTAATTATCGACGTCATTTTTTCACTGCGCCTGCATGGGTCACTGCAATAAGCCTATGAAAAGTCGTCGGTAGTTTGCAAGGACGGCATATACAGTGACAAAAAGATGCATAGTGGTCGAATAATTTTTATTTATTTTCAATCTAATTATAGAAAAATGTATAAAAAAAATCGACGCTTATGTTTATTTTAGAAATGTTTCTAATTGAAGAAGAAAGGAAGTAAATAAAATGTGATCATTTAATAACGCTTTTCTGTATCTAAAAAAAAAATCTTCATGGGTTCTATGCATAAAAAATAAATAAATAAATAAAAAAAAAAAGAAAAAGCAGATTAAAAGACAGAATCCGGTGTAAACAATGACGTCATTTCAAAAATAAGTTTTTTTTTTTTTTATTACAAAAATTCACATTTTTGGTTCAAAAAAAAGTCAAAATATGTAAAATACCAACCGCGACTGGTATTTGTAGATCCCTGGTTATAAATATATCGTTATTCAACTAAACCTTTTTGCTAAATGTAAAACAACCTGTAATTTTGGGATCTCAAAATTAGTGATATCTTCAGAATTTAACACATTACAAGGATAAGTTCGTGCATATTCTTTTAAATTACTTTGAATCTAATAAGCCATTTGATTGAGATAAAATAGTTTCAACTTTTATATTTGGGTATTTAATATTTCGACACAAGCCTTGTGGAAGAGCCACCAAGATTTTACTTTGTCTTATTTGTCATTTTATTGACACTGTTATTGTGCCCAATTATTTTGTCTCGCAGAACTAAAATCAATGTGGAAATAATGTATTGTATACTCCTATTCCCAGAATTCGCTCAAAACGCATGTATAGGGATACTAAACACAATGTCTTTAAATAAATAATCCCAAGAAACTGAAGCGGTAAGATATAATGCGGCTTTGAGGAGAACTCCAGACTAAAAGTCTGGGGTTGTCTGCTGCAATGGTAACAAGCGAGAGCACATTTCTAATGGGGGTGAAATGGAGGAAAGAAGGTGTCAATTGGTTTACTCACGACGACCTTCGCTAAGATGAAGACCAAACTATTCACCCCACACCCCTGTTAGAAGTGAACTTTCCTCATAACCATAGTACCCGCCACCACGCGAGACGGGTGTCTGGAGGAGTTCTCCTGAAAGTCGCACCATATTATCTGGTAGAAAACTTCATACGATTCAAAAATATACACAAGAAAATTAAATAACAGTCAACATGATTCAAGCACATCAAAAATAGGACTGTCACGTCTGTCAAGTCTTAAAAATGGGCGCCTATTTTTGATGCTCTTAAAACATGTCGACTGTTACTTCATTTTTGTATATTTTTGAAGAGTACGAAGTTTTCAATTAGGTGATACATGTTTTTGTTTATTCTTTATAAAACACGAATTTTTTAAAAAAAAAACTTTTTTTAAAAATTTTATTCTTCATACTTTTAAAAATCTAGGGCGTATCATCGGACACTGAATGGACATCAAAAGTTATTGTCATGGAAGAATCACTGAAAAGTGGATCATTTGGAATTATGCACAAGGTGATACATGCTCGTACTAAAAAAGTTGCTGTTCTAAAAGAATCCCCAAAGCCTAAGGTAAATAGATTAATTAATATCTGAAATAATAGATAAGTCTATACAGTATTTGTTATGTGGGATACGTGCAAAAATTAAAAATATTAATTTAATGTAAAAATCTCCGAAAACAAATGCAAATAGATAATTAATTACTTAAAAATATCAAACCTCTACATATAAAACTACTTCAAATATTTGTGAACAGCGTGATCCATTTAATATTTTCCGCTACTATGACGGCAGTCCATTTTCGGATCCAACTCGAAAAATCACAAGCTGTGCTGAAAACTGTTAATATGCAAGGGTTTCAGGACAGTCTTAATTGTGTATTTTTAGAATCTTTGTAAAAATGAAACAACATAAATATGCGCATTAGGGAATGCAAATAAGCAAAACTGTATTCAATTCTACCGAACCATTTCAACATCAAAGTCTGTTTGATTGCCAGAAGAAATACGGAAAAGTTAAAGCTGATTATTTAACACACTTATTTAAAACACACAGAGAAAAAATTAAATTAGTTTTGATGCTTTTTTCCCCCCTGTTCTTCTTACTAAAGGTTCGTCAGATTTCGATAGTGTTTTTTATTCTCTCTCGATTTAATATCAGTTTTCAATCTGCAACCAGATACATTTTTTACTTCATCTTTTGGAAGGATTTAAAATATATAGAACGGTCATTACGGACTTAAAAATTTAGAATCATTAAAACAAATGTTAGTTAATTATAAACATTTAAGTAATCATAATAAAATAGACCTGAAAATTTAAAGTTTCAGTTAGTAGCCAGTGGCCGGTAGATTCCAATAACTTAGTAGCCACTCTTTCTTCAAGCCTAATGAGTCTAATAGAGATAGGTCAGTTAGTTCATTCAGTTTTCATTCAGTTTTCATTCAATTTATATTCAATATTCAGTTTTTACAAACCTTTTTGCTTAGATTAAAATTTTTTTATTTATTTATTTGAAGTTATCTATAGCTACGAAAAGTTAATTCAACAATAAAAATAATATAAACCTATGAAAAAATTTAGTTAAACATACTGACTTTAAAGAATTTTACTTAAAAATATTTGGGGAGACAAAATAAGATAATGTATACATTACAACTGCCGACCGACCTGTGTAGAGGGCATGGAACTGTCTTTGCACCAGAAAGGTTCTGGGTTCGAATCCCGGGCAAGGCATGGATGCTCTTTCATTCTCTGTACTATCTGTCTTTATTGTGGGAGTGACGTTGGCCCACCTAATATGGTGCCCCTGTAAGAGTGGCCAACAAAAATCGACCTGTATATGCCTGAATTGACGGATGTTAACACAGGTGGGCATTGGAAAAAAAAATACATTACAACTTTGAAATAAGTGAATTGTTAAAGAACTCTCCTTCTACATGAATCTGTCCATCACAAATTGATGAATTCTGAAGAATCAAAATTTTGAATGGAGACATTGGATATTTGAATGAAAATTTTGTTTTGCAGAGTCTTTCTTCACTAATGTACTTTTATCATTAAGTGATTAAATTTTTTTTTTTTAAATGTAAGTTGCCACTTTTTTAGTTGACTCGCCATCGCCATGTAGCGAGTTGTAATTTGAGTGACTAGAGGTAACGAAAACAAATTAAAAATTTTTCTACAGGAAAAGAAAAAACAATCAGAGCAGACGATATGGAAGTCAGTATCTGGACACCCATACATTGTTCAACTCTTTACTTCGTTTCCAGTTGAAGACAAGTAATTGATAAAATAATAATTGTTATTTAAGCTACAATTAAATGTATTAATATAAATGCAATTATATAAATGAGCATTCGCAACAGGCAATCATGGCCATAGCGAACGATAAATTCTGAGGAGGGGGGGGGGGTTCAAAACTCTTCGATTTAGATTCGCTTTTAAAACAACTGATTATTTAAAAAACTTCGGAGATTTTAAATTCTTTCACATTTTATAATTATTAATTTTAAACGATAAATTATTATTTATAATAAAAAATATTTGGTTAGTAAACTTTTGAGTTTTCCCCTTCTGATCACTTAAGAACTTCGAGCACTTATGCATCAAAATACAGTAAACGATGCAAATATATATATATATTATATGTAACGAAGTATTTTTTTTTAACCAAATATATATGTAATACAAAAATTATAAATATTTTTGTATTGATAAAAGAATTAAAACTCTTTCGGTTTCATAAAATGTCTTTGTTAAAGAGTAAGAGTAGAGATATTCTATTTTGGGAATTCAAGGCTGAAAACATACCATTGAATTGTAATTAGATTTATATTTCAAAGGAGGAGTTATTTTTAGAATCTTGTCCCTCTTTCACTTCCATATTAGGAAGCAGTGAATGATATTCCATAATGCGTAGAGTTACAAAGGTATGTACGACTGGAACCTAATTACATCATTCTCTGTAGTATTTGATGCAAAACCGATGGTTTTCGCAGGCCTCTTGCTGAATAACGTGTTCCATAAAACATCTGTCGGAACAATCCGGAGTTCCCCCCTTGTGAAGTGGGGATGTGAACTGTTATAACCATCAGCCTATCTTTAAATAAAGCTTTTTAGAACGTTTCATGGCTTATGACTGCATTATTAAAGATGAATACAACAATGATAACAGGGATGCAGCCCTGTTATTATAAGTCGACAGGATTCGAACCTGTAAATCTATGGTATGTTTTCAGCCTTGAATTCCCAAAATAGAATTTCTCTACTCTTACTCTTTAACAAAGACATTTTAAGAAACCGAAAGAGTTTTAATTCTTTTATTAATACAAAAGTATTCATAATTTTTGTATTATATTTATTTTGTAATTAGTTTCTGAAATTTTTTGAAGAATTTAATATGGTCCACTAAAAGGAGGTGACAACTTCCTCGTATTAGGATAAGTAAATTCTTCAAACATAACTAATTCATCAGTTTTAAAATCTATATCTAAAAATCTAGCATCATTATAGATTTTATTNATAGTTTAAAAAATACTTCGTTTTCTCAATAAATTAGTGTGATTTAAAGAGTAAAAGTTAAATGCTGTTTTTAGTTATGAAGACGGAAAACCGATCCCTTCACAAAAACTCTAATTCGTAAAAACACAAAATCGAATTTATAGAGCAGTTCTGTTTAAACTCATCAATCCAATCAAATTCGGAAGCAAAGAAAGTTATAATAGATAATTTTGTGTAACAATAAAAAATAAAAAAGTTGATTACAATATAAATTCAGGTATCAGGAAAAATAATAATGGTAAAATATTTTCTTCAGTCGATCAACTAGCTATTAAAAAAAAAAAAATAATGATCAGGAACATATTTCGACCGAAAAAATTCTATCGATTTACCTATTTAAGCCGACTTTAATTTTTTAATGCAGCTTTGACAGGGAAAAGCGAAAAGAAATTAGTCAATAGGTAAAATATTTTTTCTGTCGGCCTGCTTGCTAATTAAAAAAAAAAATAACAGAAACAAAAGCCTCTGAAAAAAGGCCAAAAGGTTAATCTGTCGATAGCCCGACTATAGCATTCCTCTATAACTTTGGAGGAGCAGACTGCTTCCCGCTTACTACGCCCCTGGTTGCGAATAACATTAATCACGATTAAATGACTTAAAATTGATAATTAAATCTAACTTTTACAGGATATTCTACATATTTGAATACTTTCCGAAAGGCAGCATCTGGTCCTTTATTAAAGTCCACAAAAAGCTACATTCTACAGTTGCTAAGATATTGACGTCACAAATCGCATTAGCCATCCATTTCATTCATGGAAAGAGTAATTAATCAAAATTATATATTATTTTTGAAAGATGACATTGATTAAAATACTGGTTGTTCTACCCTAATACAGAGTTCTTTCATTTCAGATATATTTCACCGAGATATCAGTAACAAAAACATCTTCCTAAGTCGTGACGGAAAAGCAAAATTATCTAATTTCCAGTACTCTGTGGTACGTACAGTACGCAAAATAGAAAACGGACCACTCTGAATAACTTTTGATCTAATGATCGGATCTTTAAGTTCTAAGACTCAATCTTAAAAGATTTGAAGGAGTGACCTCAAATAGGCTAATTAATTAATGCAGACGATATATTAAGTTATGAAATCAGACACAAAAACGTACTTTCTCTGAAAAAATATACTTTTTTTCCCAACAGATTCGGAATTCTGACCCCCGTAGTGCAATTTGAGAAATATGGTCTCAATTATTTGGTCAAGAGAGCTATTCAAAGTTCAGACCCATTATTGTTAATTTTATTGTTTTGCGTATTTCGCAATACCTCAAGAACTTTTTAAGTGAATTGAAAACTTTTTGCACACAATTATAAAATTCCATGCAAAATATATCCTTTACAAAACATTTATTATTTTAATTAATAAAAGTTGAAACAATTTTGAACTGTAAGGTATAAAATTCTTCACATCATTTTGAAGAATGCAATTTTAAATGGGAAAATGCAAAATTTGAGCGAAATCTGTCGAATGGCTCCTAAAAAATCGAATTTTGTAAAAATCGTATTTTTACTGTACATATCAGTTTTTAAAATTTTATTTATACGGTAAAAATATTGAAACAAAAAGGACTTACTTTTCCACTTTATATCCTGTGAAGCAAATGCATGTAGATAATATGAATCAAAAACAAAATTTTATATTTTCAGAATCATAATTTTGCTTTTAATTTTTTGAATTAGTAAACAAGTCTTTGAAGGATGATTAGTTTCTTGTATACTATAAACTAAAACTTGTATACTACAGCCAGTCTTTAAAAATCACAAGTTTGTTAAAGCCCATTAAATTGTAAGAAGTATCAACTATAATCAATAATCAAAATTACTTTAAATTTTTAGATGGAAAACAACACTCAAATTTGGCATGGCCACATTCTCTATCAAGCTCCAGAAGCTTTTTCAGATTGTACATGCGGTAAGGAAAGCTTTTTAAAACATTTCTTATTTTAGAAGCCTAAGATATGTTCACATCAGTCGTCACAAATTTATATATAAATGGCGAAATTTATATGAAAATATAAATAGAGGAAGTTTGATTTCTATCAAAAATGTTTTGTATCCAGATTTCTTTAATTTTAATTCTACGTTCTTCTCGCTTAAAGCTTAATTTGTGACTTCTGTGGGCATGTAACTTGGGTAAGAATTCTAAAAACATAGACTAAGAGTGGTACTTATGTAACATCACTCTGTCTAAATTTTGTTTTTAGACGATAAATTCCAAAAATGATATAATTCAATAATTGATCTGCAGATTTTATTGTTTTGAAAATGGACAGGTTTCCAACAATGGACAATTAGTCATCCTTTCATTTTGTGACATAATAAAGTTAGCTGTTAACCAAGCCAACAGCCAAAATGCAAATATTTACTTCAACTTTATCTGAAATCAATACACCGGTTTTGAAACGTGCTTGTTCCTCTCCACTTGTTATGTAACAGAACCGGTTAAACCTTTTTTCTGACTTCGAATAACAACTGCAAATATTATAACAACTGCTGAGCCCAGATGGCTCAAGGGATAGAGCGTTCGCCTTCCAATGAGACAAACCGGGTTCAAATTCCGCATCCGGCTTGCACCGACTACATAATGTAGTCTACATTGCCGACATGAAATATCTTCAGTGGTAGACGGATCATGGGTTAGAGTCCCCTTGCCGTTACGCTAACCATGGGAAGTTCTCGTGGTCTTCCTCTCCATCTAACGCAAATGCGAGTTATTTCCATCAAAAAGTCCTCCACGAAGGCAAAATTTCTCCACATACTTGATCCAGGAGTTCCCTTGTCTTCTGGATTGGGTTCAAAATTACAAGACTACGGAGTTGAACATTAGAAGTCGTAAATGCAGAAATTGGGTCGGCTGTTCAACGACGNGAGTGGTTAGCGTGCCTGACTGCGAAGCCAATGGCTGCGGGTTCGAATCCCGCTCTAGGTATGGATATTTCTCTGTGTGTTGTTCTCTATTGTGTGATGTGTGAATGTGGCCCACGCTATAAAACGGGTATCTGTGGCAGTGTGGGTCCCGCAGTGGACTGATCATTAAGACACGGTTCCCAGCAGATCACCGAAGTCAAGCTTCACTGGCTGCGGTCAATGTGCGGATGGGTGACCCACTTGGATCAGTCTGCGTAGGGACCGAGGGTGTGCGGTATTGGTCCTCGTTAAACTGTGCTACCGTAAAGTGCTCGACATCGCGCGCAGGTCGTTGGGCTACCGAAGCGGGGGTGCCATCCCCTCTGCAGAGGATCAAAATTGTGATGGATGTCTTCGGATCATCCTCAGGGATGTTTCCCAGACCGTCGCCAATAGCCCATTGTGCAGCTCTAGTGCGACGTAAATGAACTACAACAACAACTGTGGCAAAGTGGCGTGGGTAATGTTGCTCGCCTCCGTGACTTAGGTTCACAGGTGCCCACAGGGTAACGTTAAATGAGTAATACTTCCGTCATCCTCCTAGGTCAAGAACGAAAGTTCAGTGGCTGTCGTTAAAAAAAAATACTTACAGAAATAATTAATCTTAATTATTTAAGAGGCTCCGCCCATTTCTAGTCGTCTATATAATATAAAAGTGTCTATGGAAAGAACTGTCCCGCGCCATTCGTCTAGAGCAGTGGCTATGGTTTTACTATTTCAAGTGGGGGTGATGGATCACTATTGTGATCACAGGTGATAGAGAGATGTATTATTTCATGTTTCCATAGAAGCGGGTGGCCTTAGACGTTATGGCAAGGGGAGTTCCTTCCTTAAACAAACCGTGTTCTGCCGTGCAATTGATAAAACAATTTAAATGTTTCACGGCAGATTTTGAGAAAAGTAGCCTGAAAACTATTTTCTTTCTATTTCTAATGCTAAAATATAATTTCAAAAAACTATAATAAAACATTTATTTATGTTTAAATATATAATATAATTAATATAAATATATATTAATATATAAAAATATATTTGTCAGATATATAAATATATAAGACAATATATATATAAATATACATGACAAATATATAAAAATCTCAATTTTGAGCTTTTTGTCGCTTAAGTTGATTTTTCTATTGCACGGCAGTATTGAAGAATTGGTGCCGAATGGATTGAATATTACCTTTGGAGCATATGACACATATTTTATACCTTCCTGCCACGCAGAATGCTCTAATCCAGATTTTTCCTGTTCAAGGTTGCCACTGCTTTACTTTTCCCGAAAACTTTCATGAAATAATCTTACACTTGAATTCAATCCTTTTAATCCAACACAAACGTTGGGAACATTAACTCTACATATTTCATCGTTCTCATTATTAACAAAATCTTACGGTTAACAAAAAATAAAATGTAAAACACTAAATTCCTAGCACTTACTGTCTCTTTTCTGGGAGTTTCCGTCACATTAATATTAGAAAGAAGGTAAAAATAAAAAAATTGCTGAATGAAAACTTGTCTTTTTTTCTCATTTTTCTAACGAAATATTTCTAATTCTATTATTTTGTCGGTGATGGCGGCTATTTCACTTTATGAATAAGCAAACAATAACGATTTCATATTTCTAGTAGCACTTCACACACAGGGACCGATCAAGACAAATTCAGGTCCACCAAATTTTCCGGGTCCCTTACAAGATATTTTGAAATTAAATTACTGAAGAGTAGTCCTAACAATGAAAAAGAATCTATTGAACTGCATGATTCAAGAAGAACATTCTGAGAAATTTTGAAAGCAGACAATTGAAGATTATTTTTCCAAGATAAATTTTACGTATCTATAAATTAAAGCAAAATATAAAACAACAAAACAATGCTATATCAAAATAAAAATAGTTTGGTGGCCACAAACAATGGAAATCAGTGATTTTTGCTACAAGTCACTGATTTTTATTTAATACTGTTTGTTGTAACACTGTTTTTTATTTAATACTTAAGTCAACACAAAGCTAGCCCACCTTTCATTAAACTTTTTACTAATTTTTGAGGCCCCCCAGAAATTGTGGGCCCTAGACGATAATCAGGCCTTGTTCACACACAAATATTGCGGTGAACTGAATAAATGAAAATGCATTGCAATAGAGGTACATGCCTGATGTAAATTACTATAATTTCAGATACAAATGCTGACTGGTTTTCCCTCGGTATTTGCCTATATGAAATGGTTGTGGGTATGACTCCAGTTGAACTGCATTGTTTGAGACATAACGTTGATTTTCAAAAGCTGGATGATTTCGGGAAAGTAGCCGGTGAGTACAGCACAAACAGCTAAAATAATATTAAGACATTATGTCTGGTTTGACATAAGCAGATTTTGATACGAAATGTGGAGAAACCTACTTTGAAATAAACCAGAGATAAACATAGGTTGAAAAATTCCTTAATCCCTTATAAGGCAGTACACCGAAGAGCCATTACATTATGACCACCTTCAGCCCTCAAAACTGCTAGCACCCGCCGTGGCATTGATTCCACAAGGTGCTGATAGGTAGTCTGAGGTATCTGGTACCAAGCGCTCACCAACTGGTCCTGCAATTCCCTCACATTGCGAGGGGGTAGCGTGGCAGCACGAATTTGGTTTTCCAAGTAGGACCACAAATGCTCTATTGGATTAAGGTCAGGTGAATTTGGGGGCCAAGACATGACTTGAAAGTCACTGGAATGTTCCTCGAACCAATCCATGACGATTCGACCCTTATGACATGGTGCATTATCCTGTTGGTAAACACCATCCCCCGCAGGAAAAACTGTTGCCATGAATGGGTGAACCTGGTCTGCAACTATGTTCAAGTAGCTTACAGACGTCAGGGATTGTTCTATGAGGATTATGGGTCCTAATGTGCCCCATGAAAACATTGTTCCTGGGCGAGAAACCATGAAAACCTGGGCGAGCCCATTGTTATAGATGGAGGGCGGTCATAATGTAATGGCTCTTCTGTATATACTTCCCATCCCACCAACTTCAAAAAATGAGGATGGGAAGCTATTTCCCCACTAATAATTTGTAGTGCGGCTTTCTAACTTCCGAAAATAAGATAATAATAACAATAATGAAAAGGCTTTGCTTACATAAATGGGGGTAACATTTAAGATTTGCGTGTAGTCAAGAAAGGACTTCACGGGAGAGCTATTACTCTTGAGCATTATGTGTTCGTTTATTTGTTCATTCTTAATTGAGTTTTTTTTTTTTTTTGTAGTTACAAACACAGAATTCATACATTTGGTTACAGAAGTTTAAGATCATATTTTACAACATATGTAAAAACAAAATATGTATAAAATATGTTAAAAAATTAATAAATAAACATGAGATGTTGACAGATATAAATCTTAACATTGATATTGTAATTTTTAAAAATATAAAATACACCTGACCCAGATAAAAAAAAGTTTCTGATTTGAAAATCAATGGTATAAGGTTAATATAGAGATAAAAGGCCATCTTTACACATTGTTTACAAGCAAAATTACTTCTCATTTATTGTTTCTCATTGTGCATCACGATCTATATTCTCAAGTTTAAATATTCTTTTCCTAAAATTCTGGTAATTTTACATTTTGTTACGATTAACACATTAATCTCAAAATGTTCTTGTATGGAATTATAATATATATACATTCTTTCTAATCGAAATTAATATTTTTTTGGAAAAAATACCGAGTATAATATCAATATTTTTTTAAAGCAAAGTTCGTAAGTGGATAGAGCAGGGTGCAAAACCATCTGGTTTCCTTGAAAAATATAAAATATTTTCAAATTTTTTATTCATTTAAAGTTTTATCAACTAATTTCTGCTACGATTTTACATTCATGCAGATTCAAATCGTTACTGCTCTGTTAAATGATTCAAGCACAATTATTTCACCGTTAGTAAAATTAAGATCCCAAATTTCGTCCGACTTAGAACAAGCTAAAATCAATAGATCTCGATTTTTTCCAAAGCTAGAGAACATAAAATGAACCAGAATTTAGTTCTGTTTGTAACGTTTCGTTGATCTACGTACGTTACTAACCAAACCCTTACCTTTTTTTTAATTTTTAAGGACATTAAAATATTCTCACTTAATCAGAGATCCAATAAGTATTTAGGTTTATGTAGAAAGGATAAATTTATGTGTGTTTATAGGGATCACTAACGTAAGTATGCCAAATCCTGAAATGCCAATTTGTTCCGCTTTGTGAGGAATTATTTTTTTTTAAATAGCGAAATTTATGTTTCAATATTCGATTTACTAAATTAGAAAAAAATGATTTTAACAACCATTACAAATGAAATTTTACTTTGTGACAGATTTTGTGGAGAGTTTTTAAAGAGTTTTCAAAATGAAACAAAATTTTGAAAATTCTAATAATTTGCCACACCAATTTGTTTCTGTACAAAAAAGTGGGTCCAGGAATATTTTTTTAACATGCGAAATATTTATACCAGTGCTATTCCTTACACTGTAAATTTTTCTTAAATTGGTGTGATTGAAGAACTCAGTTATTTACCATCATTAGCAGAAAAAAAATATTTTCATTACTGTGACAATCTACAGTGAAAATATTTTATTACATTTTAATTGTGTCGTATTGATTTGTAGTAATGATGGCAAGCACATATTATATGCCAAAAGTATTTTCCAAAAATTTGAAAGGAGCATTGGCAAAGTTTCTGAACAAGGTATGTGCATTTTTTTTGAAATTAAGAATCATTTTTGTTATTTTTAGAATAAGTCAATAAACTTTTATTTTCAAATTGCATGTAGAGCCTCTACATGCAAGTTCTTTTGGTTGCAGAATTCAATGGCACATTATATGTAACATATAATGACAATATGTATATTACACGTTACATTAAATAATCAATATACAAATAAATGATATTAACTATGTTTAGAATAGAGCCGACCTGGTGGTCGAGTGCCTGACTGCGGAGCCGCTGGTCGCGGGTTCGAATCCTGCTCAGGGCATGAATGTTTCTTTCTTTCTCTCTGTGTTCTACGTCCTTTCTCCCTTGTGTGTGAATGTGACCCGCCCTATAAACGGGTTTGTGGTTGTGTGACGTGGGCGATGCTGCTCCACCGCCGTGGTTTCGCCACAGGTGCCCACTGGGTAACGAGAAGAGAAAAGCAGTTCTGTGGCCAATGGGACAACCCCCAAGTGCCCGCCATTAAAAAAAAAGTTTAGAATAGAAATGAAAGAGCACAAAAGGAGGAACAAGTAATATTAAAAAAAAAATTAAGTCAATAGGTCATCAAAGAAAATTTTTATTTCAGTTACTTCTTATTAAATGATCTCATATAAAACTAAATTGAATTAATTAAATTTAATTAATGAATTAATATTTGAAAAAACTATATTAACATCAAACATCATTCACTACGAGTTTAAAAAAATGTATTTGCACTTCAGTAGAAGAATAAAAAGTATTTTATTCAAATTTTAACAAGGGAAAGTGTGAACTAATAGAAGGAATTTAAAAATAACTAGTTTATCTCAGGGTTATAAATATGTGACAGGGTGTTCATGATAGAGTGGCAGGAAATAAGACGCTCTTTATTTAAACATACAGGAATATAGGGAGCGCATTAAATCATACATAATAATCAATGTGTTTGAATTTTATGCTAGGGAATGCGCAAGATCTCTTATGTCACATACAAAAAGAATACATTATTGATTATAATAAGTTCAAAATATAGGTCAAAAGATTTCACAGAATCTCATGCCTCCTTAAGAAAAATATTTAATATTGTTAACTCAGCAATCTTTAACCTATTTTCAAAACAGGAAGTGAATTATTAATTATGTGAACGGGTTTCGCTTAAATAATGAATTAAGAAAGAAAATTTAGACAATGAAATAATATAAAAAGATAAGTAAAATCTTTTTAAATTGCATCTCTTTCTCCTTATATGTATACAGTACAGAACCTGTTATCCGGAAATCAGAAAACCGGAAAACCAAAAAACCGGAACAAAATTCGATAAATTTTCCCGCCATTAAAAAAATTTTTTTTTTTTTTCCTCATAAGATTTTAGGATTTTTCTTTCTATTTTGAAAGATGTTTACCATACCATCATTTTAGAAATAATCATTAGAGTATTACTTCATCGTTTTTTTCTTCTTTTTAAGATTATTTCCAAATATATATATATTTTTTTAGTTGGGTTTAACAATAAAAAAAAACGCCTTTTTGTAGCGATTCAGAAAACCGGAAAAATCAGTTATCCGGAATAGCGATGGTCCCGATCTTTCCGGATAATCGGTTCCCTACTGTTTATGTATGTATGCTATGTACTTTTATATATAAATATATATATATTCATGCTTAATGGTACACAAGCAAAGTTCTAAGATTGGTTCCAAAAAAAAAAGAAAATAAAAAGGAATAAGAGAAAAGGAGAGAAACTATGTTTTCTCAGGGTCATGGGATACATTAAGTGACTTAAACATTATTTTAATAAGAAATAAAACACAGTGCATAAATAATTACATAATGAACAAAGAGGTAACTTAAAACCTAAATGTGACTATGGACGAAAGACAATTAGAATTACAACAGAAATTAGCAAACAGCAGCACAGAAGTATGAATGATTAGTCTATTTGATCCTAATTTTCAGAATGTCGATGCTAACAAATTTAAACAAAAATCAAACCATTATGATTTTCTCTAATTTAAAAAAATATGCAAATTCTAGTCTACAACATAAAAAGACGTAGCATTCCATAACTCCACTCCCTTGAGTCAGCCCGTATGTTCATGCAAACAGGTGTAATAAAAAACTTTAAATTTAAATTCACGCAAGAATAGTACTGTCTATGGAAAGAAATTCCCTCACCATTTGTCTGGAGCAGAGGTGGTGACTATGGTTACGAGGTTTAACTATTTTAAGTAGGTTTTGACTCGGGTTCATGAAAGAAGGAGAATCAGGGGAGAGAGAAGCTAACCTCTTAGAAATGTGCTATTTCTTGTTTCCATAGCAGCAGACGGCCTTAGACTTTGTGGTGAGTTTTTTTTTACAGACAAACTGTAAGTTAGTAACATCCAAAGTTCATGGAATATTATAGTACTTCTTGGTACAAATTTAGTTGTATGTGCTGGTGCTACAACTTAGGAACTTCAGTTCCATAATTAGAACTATGCTTCTTGCAATAGTTTTAAAATAATATTATGAATTTCTCTGATTCAGGTTTAAATCCTATCATATCAATATTTTTAGAGTAGATTTATACCCCCACTTTATTTCAGGATGTTAAGAAGCGTCTGGGGTACAATGATGACTTAGAATCCATAAAAGAGCATCCATTTTTTAAAGATGTTGATTGGAAAAGACTGGTATGTTTCTTTGATTTCAGATAAAAGATACTGTTAAAAGTCTTTGTGAAGAAAGAATTACAATCTTGAAATCCAATTAGAAATGAAGTTCTGACTAAGGTTAATGAAAGGGTATAAATATTAAAATAGATAATTATAGAGAAATTAAAATGTCTAATACTAGGGGATTTTGTGTCCTGCTTGCAATTATTTATTGCTTGCTACACATTTATTGTTTGCTTCATAAACAAAATTAGATATAGTCATGCAATCACACATTTTCTTTCTAGTTTTAATGCTCATGTACTGAATTCTGAATGAATACAGTCTGAATCTGACAGGATGTTTTAATTTAATCAAATAATAATATATTAATAATTATCAATTAAATTAAATTGTATATGTATCTAATTTAGGACTGGATCTTCTTATAAGTGAACCTAGAGAAAATATTAAGGAAAATTCAAGCTTATGAATTGCTTAATGTAATTTTTTTATAGATATATTTTTTCAAAGGGTAAAATTAATTTATCGTTTAAAATTAATTCATCGATCATACTTTTCTTATTTCAAAAATTTTCAACTGAGGAATGCAATCAACTTGTGTGCTTCATTACCATTTTAAAATATGTGGTCTTTGCATTTATCTGGACATATGTTATTTATCAAAAAAAGATATTTGAACTAGATAATTATTTTAAATGCTAATTTAATGTACATTAACATTAAAAACTAAACAAGATACATTATTATCAGTTAATTTCCTATTTCTTAAAGTAATTGTTACATCCAAATTAATCCAGTATTTTTTAATAATGATAAAATATTTGATATTGCGCACTCAGGATATAAAGACTAAGTTATAATGTCCGTTTTCTTTATCAAGTGTCTTTCTGTCTCTCTCTATATATAGAGAGACTATTTTCCACCTATAGGAGCCGGAGATAGTCGGTCTGGCCCTGATCATAATAGATATTAGATAATATTCTCAAACTGAATTTTAAAATTAAAATCTCAATCTAAATATCTATTAATAAGTTAAATAAATGAAATTATTATTTTTATCTTTTTACAGGAATGTGGTGAACTGACTGCTGATCTCCCAGATGACAGCTGCTTATGGTTTGAAAAAGATGAATTTACAAAAAATGTTACAGAAAAAAAATTGAAAATAAATATTTAAATGATAAAATATTTTTATATATGTATTGACCTTTTAAGATGGCAGTTATACTCGAATTTAAAAAAAAATCATGCAATACATTTTAATAATAATAATAAAAAAATCTTAATCGCGTCTAATCTGATTCCCCTCTAATGTTACATACGAAAGTCACATTATCCCATAATATGATAATAAAAAATTCAAGAAAATACTCAAAGTAAATAAACAGAAGACTGCACAATACTTCATATTAAAATCACGTCTGTTCCCAGAACATTTACTTTTATAAAGTGGCTGTATTTATAAACCAAAATGGGGAATATTTTTAAAATTTAAACTTTACAAATACACTACATTTATATTTCATTTTTCTTAATTTACATTTGACTTAATTTAAAAATTAGCTACAATTTCTAATTTCTCAAAAAATATTAGCTTATTTACTTGATTAGCAAAATTTAAGGTTATAAGATTCAACATGGTTCAAAACTTTATAAAAAGTTTTTGTATCTTCAAATATTTATTTTTCTTTGTGGCAAAGTTCATTTTAAAATATCAAGTGATTTTCTGACATCTATTGTTCGATAAATTTACTTCAATAAATGATTGAGTTGGTGATAATCAATGACACTGAATGATGACAGGCATTTAATAATTTTTATCCATTCATAAATAGTTTTTATTTGAATTCTTTTACACCCCTCTTCCGTAATATAACTCCAAACATTCAATCCTAAGAAGTGTAATCCACAACTTTGTGCACAGGGGAAGCTGAATGAAATTTGCTACTTATAAATTACTCATCTTTTAAAACAAAACGTCTTTTAAAAAAACTTAGACATGAAAAAGCAAAGTGTTTCATTTTTAAAACACATGCCAAAGAAAAATTTGATTTTTCAAAACGGAGATAATGATTCTACTGAAGAATAAATTTTGCAGGTTTCGATATTGTAATGATTCTGTTCCTGCAGGTTTTAATAGAATGGCTGATTTTATAATCGAGTAATTTCATTAGTGACAGCCACAGTACAGTTCCATAAATTTAAAAAGTAATGCATGCCATAGCGTCAGAAATGCTGCAGACAGCGAAATCCTTTAGGGTCATTAAAAGAGATCGGATGAGTGTGCAGCATATTGCAAATAAATTATTACCAGTTTGCAATAACGGTGAATTTAAAAGTGTATCCTTAACATAACAATAGCATAAATTTTAGTCACTGAAGATGATTGCCCTGCTTTTTTACTGTATCTGAGTAATGCAGATGCCACAAGTCGTTAACTTTTCAATTACCTCTAATCATTAAAGCAAGAGCAGCAACAAATTCATTGGAGATCACTTTATTTGCTTGCCCCGGTATTGGCTGATCTGATGCGAATATTAGCACTTTACAAAAACTTATATACCACTTGTTCGATTGAAGAAGGTAGACAAAGAGTTGAGAGGTGATTATCAGAAAGGACTCTGAGTTTATTAGCCCTATCACTGATGAAGAAAGTGAGATTGAAAACATCAAAACACGTTTGATAGCAAAATGAAACTTAAATTTTTTTTTAACATACCTTGTCAATCAGGCAGTTTTTGATGTTTTCAATCCTGCCTTTCTAAATAGTCAGTTTTTAAATTTCTAAAGCATTTTAGTTTTCACCATGCTTAATATTAATTTGTACCCAATACTGTGCATACTTGACAAGGAATCTAAAATTGCATGTTAAGGGCAGTCATTGAGGAGTATACTACAGTGAAACCTGTGTATAACGATAAACCTGTCTATACCGATATTTCTTTGAGGTCCCGGTGAAATTCCTATTTACTCAATGTATTTTTAAACTGTTTATAGCGATAACCACTTTTCAGTTAAACATGTCTACAACGATAATTTTTCATCTTTTGATAGTTCTACTCCAATTTTTCTACCGTTGGAAAACGACTCCCCATCAAGCCTAAATGTGAGATAACAAAATGTTTTTTTTTTCCCATCTCCTTTGTATGTAATATTCTTTCGTTGTTTCTGAGAAAAAAAACTGCTTGATGTGGATAAGGAGATGAAAAGAAAGAAGAAAAAAATAGCTCTCTTAGTTGACAACTGCACTCCTCACAACAATCCTCCAAGTTTGAAAAATATAAAATTGTTTTATTTTCCCCCAAATTGCACGTCGATTCTACAGCCATTAGATTTGGGAATAATAAAATGTTTCAAAGGATACTATCGAACAAGATTAGTTCAGAACGTTGTTTATAATCTGGATAATAAACTCCCAAATCCTTATGCAGTTGATGTAAAAAATGCATGTGATTGGGTTTCCGGAGGGTGGAATTCATTGACACAATCCACCATCCAAAATTGTTGGAAGAAAGCTTCTTTCTTTGAGGATAAAAGCAACGGAAACGCAGAAACTGAGCTTACTGAAATCACTGATGAAGAAGAAAAAAGTGTGGCAGGCTTAAATTTGATTGTCAGTGATTTCCAAAGATCATCCAATACATCATTTCTATTTAACGCAGATGAATTTTTAAATTTAGATAATGATGTGTTGGTTTTCAGTGGTGCAAGTGATGAAGAGATTTTAGCAGAAGTTATCCTGGGTGATCAGAGTGATGAGGAAGAAGCAGCTGACTGTTCTCAAAACAGGACTCAAATTTCACCCGAGAATGCCATATTGCTAATTAACACTTTGCAAGATTTTGTTGCAACATTACTAAATGTAACTGATGTTCATTTGAATTCATTAGATGGACTGAAATCTATGTGCATGGAAATGGCAATTGCTTCCAAAAATAAGCAAACAAAACTAACCGATTATTTTTCTAAATAATTTCTGTTTTGATTCATAAAATTGTAAGTAAATTTTTCGTGTGTGCTGTTTCATAATTCTAAGTAAAATTTTCATTTGGAGCCTATAAAAGAAGTTTAATTTATCATTAGTTTTAAACGTATACATTCAAATTTCAAACCTGTCTAAAACGATAACCTGCCCATAACAATATTTTATTTAGGTCCCTACAGTATCGTTATAGACAGGTTTTACTGTATATGGTAATTTAAGAAGGTTTAAGATATATAACTGTTATTAACTGCTAAATCATGAAATAGTATACATTATCTTTGTATTAAATTTATTGCAAATTACAAAAATATATTTGAAGTTATTTGATATTACAGTTGAATAGCTGCATTAATAATGATCACCTGATTAGAAGTTCACAATGCTTCTTAATCTGCAAAAAGGAAAAAAAGAAAAAATTAGAAATTATAATAGTACACTTACTTTTCTTTAGTATAGTTTAAATCAATAATGAAAACTGCTTTTTGTAATAAACAACTAAGCATCAAGACACTTTTTTAATGCATTTTTAAAATTTTCATTCTGAAGTTCTAAGTATAAAAATGACCAAAAATACTTTTTGAAGAACTATAGATTGAATCTCGATAAACAATAAGCAGATAAATAATGTAAAAAGGCAGCGATTTCTACATTTTTTTAAAGTCAAAGTGCCCTTTTCAAATAACATTTTTCTACAGCTACAAATCTTAAGTAAATATATGACTGATCATAAACAGGATATAAAAATAAATGACACTCTTGTATCTGTTATAAATTCCTATAATATCTATATAAGTCAAATTCCACAGGACATTATAATTTTCTGAACAGCTGTGGCAAACATCTCAGAAATCACTGAAATACGAGAGCAAGGGAAAATTTAATTTTTAAGAATATTATCTGAATCCCAGAACTTAAAATAATTATAATACTTTGATATTGTAAATGATTCTCATAAAGTTAGAAAAATTAGGGCTCCAAAACTAGATGTAGATGTATTAATGGTCATAAATAGGATATAGAATAAATGAAAATCTTGTATCTGTTATTTTACGAATTTATAAATTTATTTGCCGAATTCCATCGAATATTATTCTCTGCCCAGCTGTGGCAAATATTTTGGGAATCATTGCAATATATGATCAAGGGAAAGAGTTTATTTAAGAATGTTATCTGAAGCCCAGAACTTAAAATATTAAAGTATTTAGACGTGAGTAATTCTCATAAAAGAAAAAAAAACTGAATACATGTTTATACTTAACTAAGTACTAAATAAAAGCTTCCTTTTTCACCAAACTTTTAAGCAGATTCCTATAAAAATACTTAATTTAAACTACTGTTTATATCAATGCATAAGTCGCTTTTAGAACCCCTAAAATTTTATGAAAATATTATACACCCATAATAAATCAGACATTCGTTGATCGCGAAATATTGCTGCATTATATACATTGAGTTAGATGTGATTTGCTCTGTATCACTTCGCCACTTTCAAAAACTGTTTTTAATATATATACAGTCAATTATGGATTTCCTTTATACAGGGTATCTGCTACATTTTAGATTTTCAAATTCATGACTAACTCCAAGAATTTTTCATGACTTAACGAAGTTACTATTTTCTCCGACAAAAACACAACAATAAATTTAAAAAGGATTATAATAACATTCATTGAAATGATAGGTACAGTACGGAACCCGTTATCCGGAAATCAGAAAACCGGAAAACCAAAAAACCAGAACGAATTTCGACAAATTTTCCCACCATTTTTAAAAATTTGTTTTTTTTTTTTTCCTCATAAGATTTTAGGATTTTTCGTTCTTTTTTGTTTCTTACCATCATTTTGAAAATAATCATTAGTGTATTACTTCATCGTTTTTTCTTCTTTTTAAGATTATTTCCAAATATAATTTTTTTTAGTTTGGTTTAACAATTAAAAAAAAAACGGCTTTTTGTAGCGATTCAGAAAACCGGAAAAATCAGTTATCCGGAATAGCGATGGTCCCGATCGTTCCGGATAATCGGTTCCCTAATGTATAACCAAAAACTGTGTCATACTCTGCATCTTCATATTTATTGATTTTAAATTTAAAAAACAGAGAAAAGAGTCAAAGCAATAAAATAGCTTAAAAAAAACAAAAGCAAATAATATTGTTTCTTTTTTTCTGCAGACTCACATTCTAAAGATACTTTTCTTGTTCATCGTAAAAGAAAGAAATACACCTGATCTTTCTGATCTCATTTTGGAATAATTTTTAAAGAACACGATAAAAACATTTTATATTTTAATCAAATATGACTGTGAGTGGGGATTTTGTTACAAATTCAGATATTCAGAACACCATGAAATTCGGGGGAGGGGGTAAATTCCATTTTAAAAACTAGATTTTTCGGAGACCTAAATCCATGACTTTCTTAAAAAAAATAGTTAAAAACGTGACATTGAAAGACAAATTTTGTTCTACTCCAAAATCCATAACTTTCCAGTAACCCGGATACACTGTTTATATAAAAACTTTTTTTTTCTTTTCAGAAACACTTTAAATTACATTTTAAAAAAATTAAGAAAAAGAAAGATTAAAATAACTTACTGCAAAGTATTTCAAAATATATAACAAAGAAAACTTTTCAAACATGCCATAAAGCTACAAATTTAAAGATTTCAAAACATAATCTATGTCAATTCAATAGGGCAAATGTATTATAACCAGAGAGAAGAATGTGAAACATTTTAAACTCGAAGAAATTCTATAAACTCAATTTTCTCCCTTTTGTAGTCTACTTATATACCTGACATACTAGAAATTTGGTATTTCGTATTAAAAATTGGGACTGACTTATACACAGAGATCTACAGTAATTAAATTTAAAAACATTGCTATTTCCCTTTTTAGATAAGTTCATTTGATTTATCCAAAGAAATACTTACGATTTTCCAGCATGCATTAATTGAAAAGCTTCATTAATTTGTCCAAGTTGGAAACTATGAGTAACAAATTCATCAACCATCAATTTTCCATTCATATACTGTTCTACTAATTTTGGTACACTTTCTCTACTTTTCCATCCTATTCAAAATTAAAACATAAATAAATAACGATATTAAAAATAAATAAATAACGATATTAAAAATAAAAATAAGCAAAATACAATTGATGCATATTTAAATTTAAAAGAGAAAAAGAAAAATTATGTGTTGTAACTTTGAGCAAGATTTACTTTACTTGCATAACATAAAGCAATAAGGAAACTTAGACAAAACTATTTTAACAAAAAAATTCTAATAATTTAGGTTTAAATAAAATTAACTTTGCTTATTTTAAATAAGAAGTAAAAGTAATATGATATTAACACGGAACAAATATTATTAATTTATTTTTTATTTCCAGATTTGTATATTGCAAAATTAAAGAGAAGCAAACTTTGATTAAAAGAAAGCATTTGTGAAGTTACTGTATATGAAAAGATGGCCAATGTTAAAATGTTCAGATGAAAGTTTTTAAATTCTTAAAAAAAATAGTACAAAATAAGTACATCTGTACTCAAATCAGCAGGGCTACTTTTGTGCAAGTAGGAAAACAAAATAAAAAAAATTATGTGAAAAGAACCATTAAACTGTCTAAGGAGTGTCATTATGGTACTGAAATGATAATCTGATTATGAACCTTTTTTATTTATTGAAGCTTATTCAGCTTAAAGGGTTAGTTTCTTGGATTTTGAGATGTGTCTTAATGCATTGCAATGATATACCCAATGTTTTAAGAGTAACAAAACAGCTAAGAATAGAAGTACTTAAAATTTGAAGTTTTGCAATGCTCCTTGCAGTTCACTGTGCATTGAGAAAACTTCAAAAGCATGTTTTTCAAAGCCATATATTCATTTAAATTACTCAACTCTAAAATACAATTTTTAGAGTAAGGAGATGATTTAAGAATTGTGGATTCAAAGAAAAAACTTTTCAAGAAAGAAAAAAATTTCATTCTTGCAAAAATTGGTATTTTACATGTGATGTAGAAAATTTGAATAAGAAAATACTTTGTTTTTTAAAGAAATAATTCACAGAATATTCAGTGGTACTAGTTTATTCAAGACACAAATTTTAAGAATAATTTGTTAAAATTAACTTATTTCCAAATGTAAATAAAACATTAAAACAAAACTTATTAACTTATTTCCAAATGTAAATAAAACATTAAAACAAAAAGAAATCGTTTCAGTTTCACAACAAAGAAATCTAAACTGATAAAACTTTTACTCAGTTAATTATTAACTTTTATGATAGTTATTTTAAATACAGATAATTTTTATGCCAAAATATTGAAAATGTAGTCAACCTTGAAATTTGAATAATGAATGAACAAGACTGCAATAGCATCAATATTTAATATTTATACAGATTAAATTTATTAAGTACTAAATATTTTAAAAAGACTTATTATTTTAATAACGAAAGAAAATACATATATAAAATTCCATGTATATGAAGTCACATATTTAGTCCATTCATATAGAAAATCACATTTAAACTCTGCATGCTTCCAGGCAGAGTTATAAGTTTCTCCTACATTATTTATTACACACCATTAGAAGGTATGAAATAGGAAGATATACTTAAAATAGGAAGATACGAAATGTTTTTCTTAGGCCATAAGTAATTTATATTTAAAGAATAAAATGTGAAGAATAAAACTAAGTCTAAAGTAGTTTTCTTTACATGTCTATAGCTAAAATAAGTATTAAAAGGCCACCAACAATAGCTCTAATTTTGGGATGCCCAAATTTTTCCAGAAGAAATCCACAAAGAAAAACTCTTTTGAGGGCTAGAATGAATTTAGTTTTGATATCAATTGATAATTTCAACCTTTTTAATTACAATGGGTACAATATCAATTGGTATTAAATGCATATTATTTTTTAATTAAAAAGCAATTTTAACTAAGACACTTTGCAGTTTTTAAAAGTCAAAATCACAGCAGGCTTTTAATTTTTTTAGAATGTTTTTTTGGGGTTCATAAATTATTTTATTTAAAAAAAAATATGTACAGTAAATTCTGTTTTAAAAATGGTTGGAGAGCTTTTCTAAGCAAAGATAAACTTCCTTTTAACTTAAAAAAAAAAAAAAAAACATAAAANAAAAAAAAAAAAAACAATAATAATAATAATTATAAATAAATAAAAAAAAATTGGAAAATAAAAAGATTTAAATCTTTTCACACCTTGAAGCAGCACTTTTCAAATTTTTTTTTTCTCCAATGAGTTTGAAAAACAATCCAAAGATTTTAAATTCTAGTTATGTAGTTTATTTTTTTAAAGGTTTACANAAAAAAAAAAATAATAATAATAATAATAATTATAAATAAATAAAAAAAATTGGAAAATAAAAAGATTTAAAACTTTTCACACTTTGAAGCAGCACTTTTCAAATTTTTTTTTCTCCAATGAGTTTGAAAAACAATCCAAAGATTTTAAATTCTAGTTATGTAGTTTATTTTTTTAAAGGTTTACACACAGCCAGAGAGCCACACATTGATCAGTCGTGTGCAGCAGGTTGTACCTCTTACCCTAATTATCTTAAATTACGGCTCACAGTATATTTAAGTTTAAATTTACCTCCAAATGCTGAGCCTTTCCAAACACGTCCTGTTACCAACTGAAATGGCCTGGTGGAAATTTCTTGTCCAGCTCCAGCAACTCCAACAATGATACTTTGTCCCCAGCCTTTATGGCAAGATTCTAAAGCTGCTCTCTAAGATTGAAAAAAAAAATTAACACTGTATTTATTTTTCTAAAAATATGTTATCACCTTATATACAATATGTAGCACTATCACACAAGAGATGCTAAAATACAATAAAACTGATTTCAAACCTATTTTGTTCAAATAATCTTGTTAACTAAAGTAGATATTCTTATTTTCTTTACTTTCCCCCTGCACAAAGTAGCTTAGGCTGTCTAACTAATACTAAGCAAAATTATAAAGTCGGATTGTCACGCATGAGACGCTGGAACTATTTTAGAGTAGTAATTTTACAACAAAAAATCCATGAAAATTCAATATTTTTAGGAGCTAGCTAGTTAGTATATTATGAAATGGAAAGTAGCATGGCAGCTTTTTACTTTATGATAATACATAATCAGAAATATTTTAAATATTATTTTAAAAGAAATAAAGTAGACAAAAATAGAACATTTCGTGAAGAGTTTGATAAGACTTTCAAAATCAATAGATCATTTTTTAATTTTAGCTAAATATTTTTACAAATTGAGTCTTCATGCGCACTGTAGAAACTTAAAAATTTTTGAGTGTAATAAATTTTTCATGACTTTTAAGCATTTTTAATTTGCATTATCGACAAGGAATCAGATATAATCAGAAAATTATTACATACTTTATGCTTTGCTATTCCTTCTTTGTAGCACAACCACAATACAAGACAGAGTTACAATTGCTTGAGCTTATGTCTCATGGTTTGTTCATGCTAATTTACTTTTATCTATTTGAGACATTTTTCATGGGTTCTTTAAATCAAAACATACCCACAGGCAGAACCTAGAGCAGGAATGGCGAACCAATGGCACGCTACACAATATTTTGGGCATGCCAACGATCACAATTGTTATTGTACTATGAATTGTTATTACACAAATGTTATTACACTGTGAAGCATATGTAACAATTAAATTAAGATTCACAAAAAACAAACAAAATTATAAACAATTAAAAATATATTATTATAAACAATAAAAAAATTAACAATTAATGCTAAAAAAAACAATTAATAACCATAAAAAACAAGCTAACAATAAATAACTAGCAAAAAAATCAACAGTCCTGCTTAAACTAATATCTTACCTTATAAAAGTTATTTGTCATTTAATCTGCAATAACAGAAGTCCCACTGATGTTACTTTAGAATTACGCGTATAACTGACACATTGCAAAATGTATTTTCCTTTCAATGTAAATAAAGAGTTTTGAGTTGATAGTATTTAGTATTATTATTTTCCCAATAACCATGAAGTCAAAATTATTTGACGGCACGTCTGTGATTTCATTAAACATTTTTTTTAGAAAAAATGGCATGTTGGTGTATAAAGGTTCTCCACCCCTGACCTAGAGCAAGGTGATGTCATTCTAGTTAATAATTTTTTATTTACATAAATATTCAGGTCTAAAAAATCAAGAAAAAAACGCATTATGGAGACCAGAATTACTTTATCCGTTATTTATCTGCCAGGATTATTTTTAATTTTATTTAACTATGCAAACACAAAGACTGGAATTGTTATACCATTTTGATCCTGCTTGTGTGTAGATATGTAAACATTGTAGAACCATTTAGACTTCAAATAAGAAAATAATTACCATTGTTGAAACATTTCCAATGCATTCAAAGGTATAATCTAGTCCTCCATCAGTCATTTCAATCAATACTTCTTGAATTGGTTTGTCATAATCTTTAGGGTTGATAAATTCAGTGCAGCCAAATTTCTTACCTATAATTTAAGTAGTTTATGCATAAGATTGCAAATATATTAGAAAATATTTGATCATACATCGTCATTTTTTTTCATAAGCGCATATAATTTTTTAATAATAAAAACATACTCCATTTAGAAAGAAGAAGAAGAAAAAAACATTTTAACAAGTTTTAAAAAATAAATGCTTATTTCTTCATAATATATACATTAGGTTAATAAAAACAAAAGTTTACGAACGTAAATGATAAGACACATGCAAAAGTTTACAACCCAAAAAAAAAAAGTATCAGATGACTTTTGTTTACATAGAGCATTAACTGTTAAATCTAGACAAAATTCAGGTAGAAAATAGGAATTCATGAAAGATTAAACAAACTTTAATCAAGATCTTATAAAATGTATGGATTAAAACTAAAAATTATGACAAAATACCTATTTCAAATTTTCCTGGATTTATGTCCACACCTATAACTCTTTTAGCACCACGATCTCTGCATCCCATAGCAATTGCTAAACCAACAGTGCCAAGACCCCATATGGCAACATTAGAATTAGGTTCAACATTAGCTGTATTCAAAGCAGCTCCATAGCCTGTAGGTATGCCACAGCCCAAAAGACACACCTTATCTAAAGGTGCTTTTTTATCAACCTAAGCAAAATAGAAAATTTTTAAAATTTAAATAATAGAGAAAGAATATTTTAGTGTTTTAATTCAGGTACATATAACATATTTAAAAATGTGGCAAGTATTAAAACATGAGTATTTATATGTTAATTTAAAATTAACAAATAATTGTATTTAATTAAAATTTAACAAAACAAGATTTTCCCATGTTTATAAACTGCATCTTTGTATTATTTTACAGTTATAAAATTATATTAATTGGTGGTTTTAAAAGAAAAGTGATAATAGATAACTTTGGAAAAAATTAAAATAGTTTTATAATGATTCATTAAGACATAATCATAATGTTCAGAGGACAAAGTGAAAGATAAAGGTATGAAAAATATCTATTTTAATTATGGTTTTTGAAGGGCTTTTAAACGAGAAAGTCAAGAATGGTAAGATTTGAAAATTCATTGATTTACTTTCATAAATTTCTATTTGATTTCTTTCAGTTTGATATTGCAAGGACATTTGCATATATAAACATCATGCAGATTGAATCAGGCTAATAATTAATTTGTATATGATTTCTTTCAGTTTGATATTGCAAAATGTGCGTATATAAACATCATACAGATTGAATCATGCTAATAGTTAATTTGTATATGATTTCTTTCAGCTTGATATGGCAAAGACATGTGCATATATAAACATCAAGCAGATTAAAGCATGCTAATAATTAATTTGTATTTGATTTCTTTCAGTTTGATATTGCAAAGACATGTGCGTATATAAACATCATACAGATTGAATCATTCTAATAGTTAATTTGTATTTGATTTCTTTCAGTTTGCTATGGCAAAGACATGTGCATATATAAACATCATGCAGATTGAATCATGCTAATAGTTAATTTGTATTTGATTTCTTTCAGTTTGATATTGCAATGACATGTGCGTATATAAACATCATACAGATTGAATCATGCTAATAGTTAATTTGTATTTGATTTCTTTCAGTTTGATATTGCAAGGATATGTACATAGACCAACACCATGCAGATTATATCAGACTAATAATTAGTTTGTGACACTGGTGGCTGAGTGGTAGTGCTTCGCCCTCCTATGCCACAGGTCCTGGGTTCGATCCTCGGGCCGGGCAAGGTTGACTCAGCCTTTCATCCCTTCAGTGGGTTGATAAATGAGTACCAAGCATGCTTGGGAACTAAACACTGGGGGTTCCGCGTTCGGCTGACCACCTAACCGGAACATCTGCTCTTGCACCCCAGAACCCAAGGGCAAGAAAACTGAGATGGGCACAGTAGGCCTTGGCCCTCTATGGGCTGTCGTGCCACTGAGTTAATTTTTTTTAATAAATAGTTTGTATTTGATGAGTTAACAGGCTGTTTACAATAACAAATTTAAAGATATACATAGATGTTTTCTGATATAAAAATAAAAAATTTAAAAACAGAAGAGGTTTTAACCATTTTATGATGCATAAATTTTCTTTTAAATTCAAAGCACTAATAAACTAATGGTAAAATCTACAGAACCTAATCTATTTAAATAGAAGTGATGGCTAGAGAAATAAAGAGTATAATTACTGGATAAAATTTTTATAGGCTATTATTGATAATATGTCTTAGAGCTGAGCTGACAATTGCTAAAGGATGGTGTTATTTTCTCTGAGAATTACAACATTTCCAGAAGTGACAACTGTGTGTCACTTCTCAGATCAATCTTAATGATCTGAGACAGTGACCTCAAATATGCTGGTAAATTAGTACAGATGATATTTTAAGTTACAAAGTCAGACACAAAAAAGTACTTTCTCTGAATAAACATAATTTATTTTCAATAGATTATGGTTTCTAACCCCCAAAATATAAGGGGTAGTTGTTATCAGAAAAATATAGACCTAATAGTTTGATCAAGAGAGTTTTTCAAAGTTTGGATCACAGTGTTTTCATCTCAGAAAAAAAATGGGTGAGAATTTCTCACCCTTTCTCAAAAACAGGGTGAGATTTCAGAAAGTTAAGTGAGATTTCTAAAAAAAAAAAACACAAAGAGACTTGAAAAAAAAATCATTTCTTTAATTATAATGCATTTTTAACATCTTCTAATTTTTAAAGCATTGAATATTTTTGCTGCATCATCATATGGAAAATGTTCTACATCTACTTTTTCATCAGCTATTCTCATTAGGTTGCTCAAATGCGTATTTGTTTCGTTTTGATCGTTTCTACCCACATTTGTTTCATTTTCATTTGTCCGTTTCGGAGTAGAAGATATTGGCTTTACAAGGTATTTGTCCATCTTACATTAACGAGCAAAAAATTTGAACGTCTTACATGAAGAAACCTTACCTACGGTAAACACGTGGTTGCAGAGAAATGCGTTCTGAAAGAGGTTCCGTGGTTCGGAAGGATGGTGTTCTGTTGTTCTTAAAGGTTCTGAACAATACTGGTAAATAGGGAAGCTAGATAATGGGGCAGATGTTGAAAATAATAAAAGATCCAGGAAGAAAAGTGAAACGGATTTTATTCTAAATGGCGCAAATGAGAAATTTTTTTCAAAATGCGAGAAATTCGCGAATTTTGAAATTGGTTTATAGAATGCGCGAATTTCTCGCGGTAATCATTTTTTAATGCGAGAATCTAAAAAAATATGCGAGATTCTCGCGTTCTCGCTCTGTTGTGAAAACACTGGATCATTTAATGCTAATTTTACTTCTGGTCTAGTTTGCCATATCTTGAGAATCTGTAAGCATATTGAAAAATTTTTTGTGCACAATTTTAAAATTTGTTTATTGAAAGATTATTCCACACAAAAATTTATTTTTAATTATTTATTGTATTTTATAAAATAATAGTCTAAAAATTTTGAATTATGAAGTATACACATTTTTGCATAATTTAAAGAAGGCAGTTTTATAAAGCAAAGTACAAAATTTCCATCTAATAGAAAAAATAGTTGCTGAGAAGACAATTTTGAAAAAAGACATTAGTATATTTAACAAATTTGATTTCTCAGGAGTAATTTTTTTTTTTTTTTGCAGACTGTACTTAAAAAAATCATCATTATTATTAAAAGCATACAATTTTTAAAAATTTATTTCAAAATGCATTTTATTCTACTCTTTTCAGTAACATATTTAAAAAAATAAAACTTCATAATATGAAATAAAATTTATGGTTTTTATCGGTTTTGCTATGAAGTTTGAAAAAAATCAATAGTTATTGTATTAAAAAAAACTTACTTTTGCAAGAGAAATTTCAGCTACAACAGTGTACTCAGCGAATGTACTTGTACCCATAAAATGATAGACAGGTTGTCCTTTGCAAGTGAATCGACTAGTACCGTCGGGCATAACACCTTTCCCTTGAGTAACCCTGTGAAAATGGTATTCAACTTCGTTAATGGTTAAAAAAAATTATATAGAAAAAAGGCAATGGATTTTCAAATATATATTCACAGAACAATAACAAGACATAATTAAAAAAAAAAGCAGATTTATTTCACATGTACACACATAATAGTGGCACAGCCAGAAGGGTGTTCGGGGGGTTAAAATCCTTCTCAGAAATGATCCTCAAGAACTAAATAAGGTTCCTATCAATCATAAAAAAGATTTTAGCAATAAAAAGCTATTCCAAGATACTAAAAGAAATAACAATAATTCAAAACACAGAATAATAACAGACATAATTTCTCTTCTCTCAGCATTTATTTTTTTTCCTTCTAAAAATCTGCAAATGTTTCCAGCATTTATTTGGTCAAGCTTGATCAACCATCTGGAAGTGAATTTCACCAATTATGAAAAGTATGATGGTTTTCCAATTATCCAAACAAGTATAAAAAGCTTTGAAAAATTTAAAAACTGCTGAAAAATGCCAGAAATTAAAACAGTTAAATTAATTATGCATACTTTAAGATGAAAATTAAAGCACAAATTTTAATGGAAAAAATATTAGATGTGTTCAAAAGATTTTTTAGCAAATTTGAAAATATTATACAAAATAACATCTCATTTATTAATTTATTGATAATATTTAATAATTATGGTGAAAAGTGAATTATTATTTCAAATTTTTCTTACTTAAGTTGTTGTATTTTGTAAATTAATGAATATTAAAACTATGAATTTCAAAACCCCACCGCAAAAGTGTTTCTTGGCTGCACCACAGGCGCATATATATATATACACACTGAGTGGCCAAATTATTATGACCACCCCCTCAATGCACTGTTGGACCACCTTTAGCCCACAATACTGCAAGAATTCTTCTTATCATATGTTCTATGAGATGTTGGTAGATGGTTGGAAGAATCTGACCTCATATCCAATGAACTGCACTTTTCAGTTCCGTCAGATTGGATGACACTGGATTCTGCTGTCTGATGCACCGCTCGATTTCCTCCCACAAATTCTCAATCGGAGTGAGATCTGGTGATTGCGCAAGCCAACGAAGCAAGGTAAAGTCAATATCATGTTCTTCGAACCATGTGACTTCAATACCAGCTGTCTGACAAGGAGCATTGTCTTGCATAGAGTATCCATCCCCGGCAGGGTACACCATTAACATAACAATACTTAAATACCCTTGGGCATTCAGAGGTTGTTCTCCAGGAATCAAAGGAACCATGCAATTTCAAGAAAACCACCGCCAAATCATAACCTTGTCTCCACCAGCTTGATGTGTTGCGGCAATGCAGTTGGGGTCCATGCTTTCATGTTTTTTTCGCCATATCTGAACCCTCCATCTGCATGATGTAACTGAAAACTCGATTCATCAGACCACATGACTCTTTTCCAGTTATTCACAGCCTGATCTTTATGTTTCTTAGCAAACTGGAGACGTCTGCTCTTGTTTAAGGCTGACAGTAGAAGCTTTTGAACATTTCGTCAGCTCCCATAGCCCACACAGTGTTATGTACGATACACAGCTCATTCAGAGAAGTTCGCAGTTGCAACTTCATTAAAATTCTCCGCTATTTGGCATACTGTTGTTCTTCTGCTGGACTGGACAACTCGGGTATGTCCCCATTCAGCCTGTGATGACCACAAGTCTGACATTGAGACCCGGTTTTCTGCTTGGCAGTTCACTCTCCATACACATTAATAACTGCTACTCTCAAACACTTTACAAGAGTCGTCGTTTTGCTGATACCGGTTCTGACGCTTAGAGTGTCTACAATCATCTCAGTGTGTACAAACTCAGTTAAATTGCGTTTTTTGCCCATATCTTTGCATGTAACCTAGTGCAATTGAAAGTTCACTTGCCTTGCATTTCCTTTTTGTAGCTATCTTGCCCTCTAGCGGCAACACTGTGACACAATAGCTCATTTTGCATAAAACTGATAGGTAGTCATAATAATTTGACCACTCAGTGCATACATATACATAAATAAATAAATACATATATACACATTAACAAACACACACACATATATACATACATGGGAACATTACTTTTAAAAAGTACAGAGGGAAGATTAAAATGTTTCGCTTTTAAAATGTAACCAGTAAGAAGTACAAGTATAAAACAAAAAAAAAGTTAAGATTTTAAAGTACATTTGAAGGAAATCTAAAATTCAAAACAACCTTAAATTTTATTTAAAAAAAATGCAAAATTTTTTTTTAATAAATAATTTTTTTACATACATTTTTTAATTTAAAATGCATCAAATTTTATTTGAAATATAAAAAACTTTAAGATGCATAAAATGTTACAAAATTCAATGAAATAGTGAATGTTGAAAATATCCAGAAATAAAACCAGAAATTACAATTCGATGCTTGCATATAAAAAAGAGTTATAACTTATATTAATTTTAAATCTATCAAATCTTCAGAATTTTTTTCTTCACAACTTTAAGTAATTTGTTGAGCAAATTTGATAAACATTATGATTTTTGTTTAAAGAAACGAGTAAAAAACAAAAATTGTATTCCTCTTCAAGTAATCCTTTGATATCCATTAAGTTAAAAATTATATTTCGTTTTTATAAAAGTTTAAAAATAATTTCAGAATTTAAAATAATGATTTTAAAATTTGAGATATAGATATTCCATAATAAATCCACTCATAAACAAAAATTAATCACAAAAGTTATATTTTAAATTCATTCACATGATGAACTAAATGTTTAAATGGTAAAATTCAAAAAAGAAGAAATTATTATTATTCAAAATCAAAAATAAAACTCTAAAATTTGTTGGTAATGCTTACTATATTTTAATTAAATGAAGCATAATTTTAAAACTGAAATGCCCCCCAAAAATTTTTTTTGGTTTCATAGCATCAAATACATTACTGAAATTAAAAAAATACACATATGTTTGACAAAAACATGGCTTGTCAAATTTATATAAATGGATTAAGGTCTTCTTCGATTTCAAAACAATTGAATTTTGTAATATTACATATTTTTTTAAAAAAAAGATTAAATTTGCACCATTCTTCTTTTCAAACCCTAACTAAACTATATAACATAAACAAGAAACCTCAACTCATGCTTATGGGTTGGTCAGCGGCTTCATACGCAAAAAAGTTATACATATTACATTAGACTTAGTTTACAGTGTTTAAATGCAAATTTTATTTTATTCTCAAACTTTTATTTAGAAACTTTAGAGCTGAATGATTATTTTTTAACCCCACAGGTATTCACATCTTATATTAGTACAATATTTTATTCAATTACTTTTGCAAAAATGCCATTCAGTGCTCAAAAGGGTCACCCTTTCCCTTTCAAGAAGTTGCAATCCTTGAAGGTGCTTGTAAAAAAAAGTAAGTCGTTAAGGAATATAGAATGAATCAAATTTATAAATTAACAAAAAATATGTAAAATTTTTTTTAAAAAAAAATTTCAGAAAAAGTAATGATTTTTTTCTCAACACTTTCATTACAAATACTTGTACTACAAGTAATTTTTACTTTTATTACAAGCAATGAAAGTAAAAGTATTGCTATACATGTAGGTATATATATATTAAAATTCACAGTTGTAATATTAATAAGTTTTCAAAATACAATAATTTAAGTAAAAAAATTTAAAATGATAAATTACTTTTAGTGATAATTATTGAATATTATCATTTAGACTTAACAAAAAAAGCATCAGACTTCACTAAAAGAGCAAAAAGCACTTTTCCTGATAGGTAAGATTATTGAGAAAATAAGAAACAAAATACCTGATTTTCGAACAAAGATTTGTTTTTGAGCTTTTACAGAACTTGCACTCATTACACTGTGGTATGTATAATGGTATTACATGATCACCTATTGACAATTACAATATTGATTCAAACAAAATGTATAATAATGTACAAAATAAAACTACATAATAAATGAATAAGTGATAGAAAATTAAATCAACAGGCACTATAGTCAAATTTAAAAACATTAAGTCAAGAAAAATGTTTTTGCTTTGCATCAGTATATTTATAAAAACATGTGGACTGACCTTATTTTATACATTGTTGAAGATAAAATAAATATTAGACTTTAAAAGTATAAGTAAAATCGTGTTTAAATTAATTAATTTGTATTTATTTTACATAAATTTTCAAATAACTACAACAATCAAATTAAGAAAAAGTTTGCTAAGATAAGCAAATACATTAGTTAAATAAATTAAGTTCATAATTATTATAAAGAATTTAAACTAACAAAACTTTTTGGAAATGTAAATAAAATAGAAGAAGTACCAGGTTGCACTGATGTTACACCATCGCCAATGCTTTCAACTATTCCACCACCTTCATGACCAAGAATACAAGGGAAGAGGCCTTCAGGATCAAGACCATCTAATGTATAAGCATCAGTATGACAAACTCCAGTGGATAAAACCTAAAGACGTAAAAAAAAAAGAATGAAATAAGTATAATTAATATTTTGACAATAAATGCCTGTTTCAGGCTTATAAAAAAAGAATTTAGTTATAATAGCATAAAAAATAATATTGATGAACATATAAATCAGTCATTAGATGATTGTCATTTTAAAAGGTTTTGTGTAAATAAAAGAAGTGTAATTAAAAAAGAAAATTGTAGGAAACTTAGTAAAAATGGATTTATATTAAAATGCAATTCTAATATAAATGTAAGTTATTGTGGACATTAGTTAAATTATTATTACTATTATAAAAATATTATTACTAAAATATAATGACTATTGTTTAAATATTTTTATTCCAACAGGTAAAAAATCAACAATTCAAGTTATTACATTGTTGATATTAGCTAATAAAGAAAAGGAAAAGCAAAACTTTTTTATGGGACTGCAAGACTTGGTCTACAAAAATGTTTGAGAAAAACATTAGTTATCAAATTAATTTCAAACCTATATTCTTTTGGAGTTATAAAAAGCAAGAATGCATAAAAGATTGTGATCTTAATGATCATGAAAAATTATATCTTTTTAAAATAGTGATAGATCTCTATTCACAAATTCTTAATGCAAAACATTTAACTAGCTTGATTTTTATTATTATATATTTATCATTTTACGTTAAACAATTATCAGTAATTAACTTTCCCATTTCTGACATTAAAACTGTTGAGTTCTTTTTCGTTAGTTATGTGGCGAATCTTATATTATCATAATGATCAACATAAATATAAAAACGGACATTTATTAAAAAAAACAAGATGGCACTATACTGAAATAAATGATCTAAACAAATGAACATTTTGTAGAATTACCAAAAGTGCATAATATTTGCAGCAGGGTTGGGGTTTTGGACGTCCTAAACTGGTTTTGGACAGGACACGTGGGTTTTACTGTCTTAAACTGGATAAAACTGTCCAAAACCTTGAGCTTTGGTAAAAGGTGTAACCATTGTATTCATAATAATTACATGTTAACTTAATTTATTAATAAAACTTATTAAAAGAAAATAATATAATATAATAGGAAAAGGTTTATAATTTTTGAAGCACCACAATTCATTGAACAACAAAAGTGAATACCTAATCCTTTAAATATAAATATGCTTTTATTACTGATAAATAATATTTTTGCATAAGGGTAAATATCGCAATATTAAAAAATAATAATTTTTCTTAAAAAAAAAAAAATACTAAATTTATTTAAAAATTAACCTTTTATTTTTCACAATAATTTTTTTTAAAAATGTTAACTTCTGCATTACAGGATGATATAAAAGATATCTATTTAAAAAAAAATTGTTTTAAATATAAATATATTAGTTTAAATTGAAAATACAAAATAGCTGAAAAATGTATTAACAGTTTTGACGGGTATAACATCAGTTTCAGTTACTGACACTGGTGATGTAACATCACTATGCTAAAAGAATTTAACAAGAATGAAATAAAAGTATTCTCGAATAGTACTATAGATAAATAAACCTGTTTTTGACGAACCAAGCACTTAGTCCCTAATATTTTAACCTGTATGGCAAGGCCAAACTTCAATTATGTACTATTGAATGAGAGGACCAATTGAACTTGATTACTGATTAATCTTCCTTTGTTTAAATTGAAGAGTCAAACAATATTAATAAAACATTATACTTTTAAAAACAAATA
>NC_092212.1:50069220-50078846 GCF_043381705.1 Parasteatoda tepidariorum
ATCTTAATACTATGTAGGGGCACTTGTGAACTGTTCACATCTGCCCCAGATGTTTTGTTCACAAGTGCCCCCATCATCCTTCTTAAACCTAACTTGAAAAATAAAGAACTTTTAATTGAGTAAAAAAAAAGAATAATTGTCATAAACTTACCTGAATGTTCATATAATGATCTGCAATAGTTAATTTTAGTTTATTAGTTGATTTATATTATGCTTTCACTTGGAGAAGCGAGCGATTATAATATATGCAACACCAGCTGATACAAAGAAATTGTCAGAATAGACCAACAAAATGTCTCATTGTTCTGAAAGTTTTTCAGAGAGGTAGGACTAGTACTGCCATCAATTGAAAATTTTTCGAGATTTTTCATTTCAAATCATATTGGTAAAACATACCATGTTCACATGTGCCCCCCTCTCCCCTACTTAGGATGAATTTTAGACCACATATTAAAAAAATAATGTAAAAATTTTGAACATAAAAATAATTTTTTTTTTGAAACGAGTAAAATTTCTATCCTTACTAAATTATAAAATCTGGATACAAATTGTAAAGCTTTGATAAATGTCATGTTGAACCTTTCTCCCAAAATTTCCTTCTCTCTCAATAAAAGTACATTATTTTGTAATGCTTTAATGTATTGAATAACTGTATTTAATATATTGGTTTAATACACTTTAAAATATTGAAGTAAAAAAAATTGACAGTATGTTAATCATGCAAGCAAAAAAAAAAAAAATTGTCAAAAATTTCTGCATGTATTAACTAGCAAAATTAAATCTATAAAATGACATATTTCTGCATTGGTATTTATTTGAGTTGACTACATTTGTCAAAGATTTGCTAACACCTCTTAAGCTAGTCTCCTTCTGTGAAGTTTTGTAGCGTTTCTTGCAGATAGGATTGGGTTTTCGACAAGTCAAAAATTTGTCGGAAAGTGTCAAAAACAATCAAAATCCGTCAAAAACCTGGGGTAAGTTTCTTTTTTGTCATTGTAGACATTATATTCTATACTAAATCATGCATAATACTTGCATTATATACAGCTATAATTATGATTTATATTATATATCACAAATAAAAAATTTAACCAAAATTATTGAAACTATTATTTGATTTTTTTTAATGGTAATCTTAATACTTCAAGACCCATATTTTAACTACAGTCGAACCCCGCTATAGTGAACCGTCTGCGGACTCAGTAATGTGTCCACTATAACCGATGGTTCACTATATCCAAATTTTTTGATGAATATTTTTTGCATAAGACAGTTGAATGATTGAAAATTGGCTTTGCANTTATCAATCTATTGATTTAATTTCTTTTATGTTACAATTTAGGCAGATTTTTTAGATTAATTAAAATTAAAGTGTTTGCTAATAATTGTCTGATCTCAATGTATAAGTTTTTTTCTTCTTTTTATTCTCAATATTTGTTATAATTAATTATATTCAAGGGAGCAGAATATGTCTGACTGTGTGAACGAGGCTTTAGAAGAAATTCAGGTGACCCTGGGGAAATTTCTGGTTTCCTACAAAATTTTTTGTCAAAAAATGTGATGCTTTGAAAAACATTTAAAAAAACAAAAAACATATGTCAACTAGTGCATTTATTAGTTTGAATTCCTGAAGTTTAAAAGTGGGACCTTAAATTTAATTTAATAAATTGTTACAATTTCAATATATTTTTTTAACACAGATGCTCGTTTATTCAAGAATTGTGTAAAATCAAATGAATTTTTTTCTCATATAAACTTTATTTTCCAAAAATATTTAAAAAAAATTATGGTACTAAAAATTTATTGTACGAAATATTTAAAATTTCCTAGATACATGCTATTTTATTATGTTATAATAGCTTTAGTATGCAAATTTTCTATTCTATGCAGCTCAGCATCAATCGAAAGAGTATTTTCGAATTTTGATCTTATGCAAACAAAACTGAAAAACGAACTTGGGTGCAGAGAGCTCTCAAACTGTTTTTTATTTTTTAAATTGCATGCTTCAGGAAAGGAAGTTAAAATGAGAGTAAATGAAAATTGATATTACATATAATGAATTACATAATTGTTGAGTGTTTTCTTAAAGCTGATTGTTTTTGTATTTTTGTTCTTAATAATTTAAAAAAATAATGGATTGGATATATTTCAATTTTGCACATTTTTATTTATAAATATTTCTTATTTATAATAGCTAACAATTATCCTTAAATCAAAATTTTGGGTTTTCGACACTTGTCAAAAACCATATCAAAAAGGGTTTTTTGATATGAAGGATAAAATCATGGTTAAAACCATCAAGTGTCAAAAACTTGCCAATCTTGCTTGCAAGTTGCCAAAACCTGGCAATTATTTCAGCTAAAATACTGATACAGATATCTTCTCATATAAAATAGTTCATAAAGTTAAATTGTTCTAACCATTTTAATAATGATTATAATTAGTATTTTCAATCATATTTTGATCTTCCTCAGATCTTTATGACAGAAAATATGTTAAACAGGTAGAAACTTTATTTTCAAAATGTAAAATCATTACACAGATATTGAAAATAATATATCATAGTTATTCAGCAAGGAAAAATAAATAATAAAAAAAAGCTAAATACCTTAATCCTAACTTCACCAGCTTTAGGTGGAGCAACTTCAACATCTTCAATAGTTAATTGTTCTTTAGGTTTCCAAGCAACTGCAGCCTTGCATTTTATAATCTAAATAAAGAAAAATACAAGTATTTAATACAACTTAAAGAGTAAATGAATAAAATAAACTCACGAGATAGCACCAAAACAATTTTTTGAGTATTATTTTTATGGTAGCAGTAAAAAAAAATTTCAAGCTATTGACACTGACTTATGATGACATGGGATAGCTAGTAAAATTTTTTTGGTAATACAGTACAAAACCCGTTATCCGGAAATCAGAAAACCGGAAAACCAAAAAACCGGAACGAAATTCGAAAAATTTTCCCGCGATTTTTTTTAAAAAGATGTTTTTTTCTTCATAAGATTTTAGGATTTTTCTTTCTTTTTTGAAGGATGTTTACCTTACCATCAGTTTAGAAATAATCATTAGTGTATTACTTCATCGTTTTTTCTTCTTTTTAAGATAATTTCCAAATATATATTTCTTTTTTTAGTTGGGTTTAACGATAAAAAAACGGCTTTTTGTAGCGATTCAGAAAACCGGAAAAATCAGTTATCCGGAATAGCGATGGTCCCGATCATTCCGGATAATCGGTTCCCTACTGTATTTCATTTCATATGAAGTTACATAACTATCTATGACACTTTAAAAAGAAAGTACATGACTATAAAATCTAATCCAAAACTTATCTTGATTAGAAAAAAGTGAAGTTTTTAAAAAAAACCAGGGTTAACATTTCATCTGGAAGAAACCTAATTTTTCCAGGAAAATAGAATAAAGTAGAAAACTCCTGAAGAAACTAAGACTAAATGGAAGAAACAAAAATTCACCAATACAATTGTTAAATGACAATTAAAAAAAATTGATTCTTAATTATTTTCCTAAATAAACATTTACACTTAAAATTAATTATGAAAACTCATATTATTTTTAGTTTATTGAATATTCTGATTAAAGATAAAATTGTCGAGAAGAAAAAAATATTACTTGGTAAAATACTTATTTAAATATTAATACTTTGTTAAAATATTTTCGATTGGTTAAATTTTTTTTTTGTAAGTTCAGATACCTTTTTTAAAATTAATTTTCTTTTAAAAAACTGATTAATTAAACAATAAAACAAGAACTAGTTTTTCCCCCAAAATTTATAATATTAGAAAATCCTAAGCAAACACTATAAAGCTATCAAACTGCAAAAAACAATAAAACTTTACCTATAATGATCATATTTGAAAACTTATAAGTTTAATATTTTAAATAAAACTAGCAAGTTTTGACACGACTTTGAGCTCAAAAAAGTTTTAAAGTTGTTTACAGCTAAACCAAATTTTTTAACATCTTTTGGAAAATCACTTATTTGTAAATAAAAATAGTTTAAAATTTCCAATATAAATAATAATTAACTTACTTCATTATTAGGTATGTAAAAATAAAATTTATATTAGAAATAATCATTGATAGATATACCTTTAGCACTTTAAATAAGAATTATTTTCAGTATTTATATTTAACAGTATATTTTCTTATGGAAATTCGCACGCTGTTTGTAATTATGAATACAATGTGTAATTTACAATCTAATACAAAACATATATAATTTGATTATGATGTTGTTAAGAATCAGTTACATAAATAAAAAATTAAGTAATACTGTACTTCATTATGTAACAAATGAAACATTTGTTTTAATATCTTAATGATTAATTAAATAAATTTTTCTTTTCAATTTTCGCTTTTTTATTTGATTGATGATTTGTTTTATCTTCTAATCTGTTTTATCTTACTTGATGAAAAATGATTTGTTGAGAGACTTAGAAATACTTTTATGATTTTTTCCACTTAGGAAGAAACTTGCTAGCCCTGTAAAAAAAGAAATTTTTGTTTTTTAAGGATGTGTAGATATCTTTTTATTTATAATTTAAGTACAAAAACCCCCAATAAAACAAACTTCACTTGCAATTAGCTAAAAAATGTTACTACTGGATAATTAAATATTTTTACAAGAATTCAATTAGCAAAAGGTAACAATAGAAACACTTTGCGCAATTTATACTTCTTTAAAAAAACTATATTTCTTTATTTACTTGGTTCCAGGTGCAATATTATATACATATACTAATCAACAAGTTTTGCAAAAAACATTTACTGATTGTTGCATTATCAGGAGTGATTGTGAGCCCAAGTCAAAATTCCGGAAAATTTTTTGAGTAAAAAAAAAAAAACAGTTTAAATTGAAAAAAATTTAAACAAGGTTTTTTCCCCTTTTCTCAATCTTTCTTAGTTTACTTAAAATATATTTAAAATTTTACACATACTTATACCATTTACACATAGCTATGANTAATTAAAATTAAAAAAAGATTGTGAAAAATATTTGTATTTGAATTGTAATTGAAAGAAGAAAATTAAATACGTAATAAAAAAATAAAATCTTGAACTCAAGGTTTTACTTTAACATAAAAAGTTTTAAAAATTAGCAAATCAATTTTAAAAAAATTAACAAACTTTATTTGATCTATAGAGAAAATATAAATTTATTTTTAATGTAGTTACTTTATATGAATTACTTTCATATGACTACATAGTAAAATTTTATAAATTTAAATACTCTGGTTATTATTAGTTCTCTAAATAATCAAATCAAAATAATAAACAATTCAAGATATAATTAGAAAAAGTGCATGTTAAATAAAATGATAAAACTATTTTGAAAATAAATAAAGTCGTTTTAGAGTTAAAAAAAATATTTTTTAAGTTTTTCTTAGAAAGAGAAAAAGCATAATATAAGATGAAGAGTGAGTTTCTTCTGATATCTTTTGAAAGCTAGTTGATCCCCGCAGGTAGCAATCCCCCTTCTGTGACAGTGGTTAGTCGATTAGTTTCGGGTTACTTACAGGGGTCTGTCTAGGTTTTTCTGAGATGTACCTATTTTGTGAAAATTTAGGCATGATTTGTGAAAAATTAAAAATTATATTTATAAATCAACACAAAAATATGGTAAAAATATGGATTTATCGTTGCTTAAGGGATACAAAAATAAAATTTTAAGAAAAAGTATGTTGTGAAACTACCGTTTTTCCTAAAGTTGAATTTGTGAAGGTACCGCTAAACGGTAGTAAATTCAGCCTGGACAGATCCCTGACTTAACACACGCACCCCCACAAAAAATGTAGGGGAGACAGTGGAACGGGTTTTGGAGGTGCAATATATTTCGTCCCTTTTCGAACCTATCCTTACTGAAGGTTAGAATTGAAATGGAAAGGCCTCCTTAGGTTATTCTTTGGCCAAGATATTAACTATTTACTGATAAAAAATTAATATTAATCTTGAATATGAAGTATCTGGCTCTCCCTTACAAACAAATAAAATAAACTGTGTTTTTAAGTTTCACCTTTGAAAATTTGATTTCCGGTAAGTTTTGTGATCAATGATTTTTTGAAACGTCTGGACCCTCGATCTCCGGAAACTTCCGGATATCGATTAGCGAAAAATTCAGAAATCCGGAGCACAATCAGACCTGCATTATAAATTAAATTATAAATAAAAATGCAGAGTAGGAAAATTCGTTCCATAACATAAATATAAGGAGGGACTTATACAAAACCGGTGTCAAAGCTTAGTTAGTAAATATACAAATTATATGTTCATACTTGTCCTTTTGTATTTTCCATGGTGTAACAATATCAAATTTCTTTTAAACTTGTTATAATTAAAAACAAGTTGAAACTTTGGGTTGAAATATCTTATCAAATATCTATTGACGGCCGATTAACGAGTTAACAGTTAAAGTGGGAAATGGAGTAAGAACGCTTCCGTCCGCTTATTTCTTGGAAGTTAAATGTAAATTTAATGGACTTTTACTGCTGTTACTGCTTTTACTACTACGTGACGATAAAACTACGAAGAGTAAGTATGAGCAAGTAGGCGATCGCAATGCTCGAATATGCCATCTGGCGAGAAGACCGGTTCCACGTTTTTGGTCCATCCCCCTTAGCTCTCGTGCTCTATTCAGTTGTATAAATGTACTACGATATTTTATCCTTTCGTAATATTTTTCATATTTAATTGCTGACTGTTGCTTCGCTGCCCGACTTTTTAATACATAAACCCGCCTGATTGGTTCAAGACACTATCGTTTAATCGTTTTCCTGATCGTTTTCCAGATTAGCATTTTAAGCATTTATTTGTTGTATTTTTCAAATGCGCATGCTCGGGTGGGAAATGTATTCGTACCAATCGTAGTACGTTGTAGATAAAGATTATATAGACTGTTGTATCCTCTTCTTTTGTTGTGGACTCCGAGTTTCACTCACTAATGAAGTCTTGGATTTTGATGTCTTTTCGAAAAAAATGACCATATTAAACATTTTCTTCAAATTTTCAAAATATTAACGGTCGATTTTCATGTTGAATATAATTTTAACAATCTATTAGGCATGTTTCAGATAAATTGTGATATTCTTAATATGAAATTTTTTTTCAGAATTTGTAGAATTTTTCTTTTTAGTGCTTTAAAAAATTAGCAACTCCCATTTCATTGCATTTTTGTTCTCATCTTTAATAAGAATTCTTAAAATATATGTTAACGGTGTTCTTTACGGACTATTTTTGAGCTGACTTTCACGAATTCAATATTTGGTCCTAAACTTTTTGTTACAATAAATTTTCGTTGTAATATAAAATTCAATTTTAAATATTTTTTTTTTTAAAAATTAGAATTGGAGGAAATTCAAATATTGATATTATAGCTTGAATTTTTATTCCTTAATATTTAAAAATACTTTTCCTGGGATGTGGAGATATTCTAACTTAGTCTAAATCTGCTCTTAAAAAAGGTGAATATTTAAACCCAACCAACCTTTGGACTACTTCTCCATTGGCAAAGCTTAATAAATAAGGTCCCATGCTTCAATCCACCCGCTACACTTCTTTGAATTTTATACATACTTTATTACAAAATCTTGCCAATCGATTATTTGTTATGTTCAATAAACACACAGTTTAAATTAAATACAACTTTATTAATAGTCAAGAATAATTATATGAAACATGTTAAACCTCGTGGTTCCGTTCAACAACAAACGCTGACGTCACCCCCGGCCTGTTGCCATCCTCCTAAGGTGTATACTATAATCGATTACGATTATATGACACATCCCCTGTTTCAGATAAATTGCATTAACAATAGTGACATGAAACATCCTTTGTTTTGAATAAATAGTGGTAAGAATCATAATACAACTCATAATCAGCAAATCGTGTGCAACATTTCTCCCACACCTTTTTTTTACAACAAGAAAAGAAATATCTAACATTCATAATCATCTAAATACGAGGGCACTCTAACCAATCGTCCAAATCTTGTTTTAGTTTGAGCATTAATATCATTACTATTTATGGGTGAGCTAATAGCATTACTATTTATGGGTGAGCTAACATTGTCACAATCCTCTCATTTGTTGTCATGAAATTCATAATCATCTTCTTGATCAAAGTTAAAAGTGTTTGTTACCTTTCTCAGATATTTCCTATTTCTAACTAATTTCTTATCCGTTTGTGTCTTTATAGTATAAGATCTAGGATTTTTATTCTTAGATACAACAACAGCTGGCTCCCATGATTTAGTTAACATATTTTGAACTATTACTTTATCCCCTGGATTTAGTAGCGTTAATTCCTTAGCACTTTTGTCATAATAAAACTTCTGCTTCTCTTGATTTTGTTTCTGTTTCTTAGCAAGCTCAGGGTAGATCCTTGGTTTTAAGAGTGTTTGACAGATTGGTAACTTTGTTCTTAGCCTCCTATTAAACAATAGTTGAGCTGGAGACAAACCTAGCCCAGTAATTGGTGTGTTTCTATATTCCAACATTCCTAACACAGGTCGTTTATTATCATCATAAGCCTTTTTTAGAATTGATTTTACAATGCCCACAGCTTTTTCAACCTGCCCATTACTTTGGGAATGGTATGGACTGATAAATATTAACTCAACATCCCATTCTTTTGCAAAATTTTTGAAATCGATACTATTAAAGGGAACATTATCACTAACTATGTACTCTGGGACTCCAAATCTGGACATAATCATCTCTAACTTTAATATTATTTCTTTCATGCTTTTACTTTTAATTTCACTTATCTCAATCCATTTGGAAAAATAATCAACAACAACTAGGTAATCAATATTCTTAAATAGCATTAGATCAACACCTATCTTTTGAAAAGGTCTATTAGGAATTTCATGAGGAATTAATGGTTCTTTTGTTTGCCGTTTCTGATAAGTATTACATATCTGACAGTTTTTAACTATTTCTTCTATATCACGACCCATTCCAGGCCAATACATTACTTCTCTAGCCCTATTTTTGCACTTTTCAATTCCTAAATGTGCTTCATGAATAAGGTTTAACATTTCATTCCTTAATTGTTTTGGAATTATCAGCTTATTACTTAAAAACAAAAGATCATCGACTATATAGATATCAGCTTGAAGATTATAGTATTTTTTTAAAATGCCTGATAACTTACTTTTATGGGGCCATCCTTCTTTGCAATATTTAAACACTAACTTAAGATCAAAATCATCCTGGGTAGCCCTACGAAATTGTTGCATTCTACGTTCACTGACTGGAAGATATTTAGTTATCATGTGTACCATATTTAACATTTCTGGATCATCTTCAACTTTATCCTTAATGAAAGCCCTGGATAAAGTATCAGCCACATACATCTGAGTACCTGGTAGATAATTTAAGGTAAAAGTATATTTAAGTAATTTCAAAAGCATTCTTTGTAAGCGGGTGGATATCTTGTTAATAGGTTTTTGAACAATTGCTGTCAATGGCTTGTGATCAGTTTGCACAATTACTTTATGCCCATATAACATATTGTGATATTTCTCAAATCCAAACACAATAGCCAAAAGCTCTTTCTCAATTTGTGCATAGTTAATTTCAGTTTCCGTTAGACTACGGGAAGCGA
>NC_092212.1:50080521-50170465 GCF_043381705.1 Parasteatoda tepidariorum
AAGAATTGATTATTCGGTCCTTAATATGTATACTACTAAAATTCAGTGGCGCGACAGCCCATAGAGGGCCAAGGCCTACTGTGCCCATCTCAGTTTTCTTGATCTTGGGCTCTAGGGTGCAGGAGCAGATGTTCCTGTCAGGTGGTCAGCCGAAAGCGGAACCGTGTTTAGTTCCCAAGAATGCTTGGTACTCATTTATCGACCCACTGAAGGAATGAAAGGATGAGTCAACCTTGCCCGGCACGTATGGGGTTGTATTTTCATTATTTTATTATAAAAGATCATTAAAAGGTCATTTCATTCTGACAAATATTTAAGTTACATGGTTTTCTTGAATAAGCATGATTTGCAAAGCGCATCCCTATGTTTCTATACATTTCGAAACAGACTTTTGCGAACATGTCCTTTCACTAAGCTCTTCTCCCGCAGTGGACTGATCGTAAAGACGCGGCTTCCAGTAGAAATCCGAGGTCAAGCATCATTGGCTGGGGTCAGTAAGCGGGTGGGTGACCACTTGACTGCCTCAGGGACGTTTTCCAGACCGTCGCCAATAGCCAACCGTGCAGCCAAACATCAGTCTCGCATAGTGGCTGGTACTATGGCCACGAGGAAAATATGCCACTTCGAATATGGGTGTGTGGTGAATAGTTTTGTCTTAAACTTGGCAGCGATCGGTGAGAGTAAACCAATCGACACTTTCATTTCATTCCTCCACTGCACCCCCCATTAGAAATGTGCGCTTGCTCGCTAATATAGCAGCAGATCGCATCAGACTTTTAGTGCGGAGGAGTTCTCCTCAAAGCCGCACTTTACCACTAAGCTCTTTGATTGCGATCAGTTACTTATTTATCTCCAAATATCGCTAATAAAGTTTCTTTGTTCAATTCCTTTATTTAAAAACTTATTATTTACAAAGTCACCATCACCACTGACATCTGGACATCTGATACGACGGCCTCATTTTAAGTAGAGTTCGTAAGGTCCTAGTTAAAAATGTGGTAGCAAAACTAAGAAGATGTATTTTATTATGTTTATATTCACCACAACATTCAATATTTAATTTCAAAAACGTGTAATTTCGTGGTAACGAAATGTGTAGTTTCAAAATTTAAATTTTAAATTTAATGATAACTTTACAATTACGATACTGATACCACAGTTTTCTTACTTTATTAAGGACTATATAATTCCTGTTAAAACATTAAAATGCAGATGTTTGCTACTACAAGCATAAAAACTTACTTTTTCTAAATGAAAGTTGAGATTTAAAAAAAAAAAGAGTTTCAAATCTTTGAAAAAATTAAAATTCGCCAAAAATTGACGTCAATGCCCTGATGGCTCTAGTAAATTGCAGAGTAAATTTTACTTGGAGTTTTTCGTTGAATTTTGCAGTTGTAAATTATTTAGAGATTTGCTAATTTTAATTGCTAAATTAGAGAAAACAATGTCCCACTGCTCCCACATTCTAAAAGGGAAAATAGTGGCAATTTATGAAGATGGAAAATCTATCAGAGAAATTAATTGGGTATTGAATATATCTTATTATACAGCTAGAAGATGGTATTTGAGGTAAATAAATTGTATTTTTAAGTTGAAAGTTCATAATTGAAAGGTATATAACTCGGAATGAATTCCTTATTACTTAAGCATTTAGATTTTAGTTTTAAATTCGAATTTTTTAAGTATTGTTGCAAAAAAAATTTGTTTCTCAAAACTCTTTGCATTATTAACTCTTTAAGAGACCCCTCCCTTTTTAGTAATTTTATGTTAAACTATATTTGAGATTGAGTTTTATTTGTAAAATAATAGTTTATGGAGCCTGTTATTTTTTATAGTTTGCCTAAAACTAATTTGATTTTTAAAACCTTTGACGGGTTGTAAAATTTTACCTATAGTAAAGAATTGATTATTCAGTCCTTATAAATAACCGGATTTGTAAATTCTGTTTGGGACTAGAAATAAACTCAATAAAAAGTTATGAGTTGAAGGATCACTTATTGCAGAGGACAAAATATTTCTCCAGTTTTGGCCTCCCTTCTTGCCCCCCCCCACTACCCTCAACTATTCTATTTCCAGCATTTATGAAAACAAATCCCTTCTTTGGTATTTTTTATGAAATTATTAGAAGATGGCTGAAGAAGATTTTATGAAATTATTAGAATATGGTTGCAGAAATACTAGAAAAAATAGCTTAGCGATATTATTTACAAATTAATGCTGCTGATAGGAAATATTCTTCCCGCCGCCTGTTATATGCTGAGTAAAATAAATTACCTGAAACAAATTCGTATGTGGTCAATAACTCTGTTTAGTTTTACTGTGCTAAATTAAAGATTTAACTTATCGATCAACAAGTCAATGACATTCATTGGTGAAATAATCTGTGGTTTAATTAATAGAAAGCTTTAAATATAATCAAAATGTTTGAATTTCTGACTATAGGATTTAAGTTGATACCTTTTGAACTTCGCAAATATTGTAAAATATAATTTAGCGAAAGGCCATGAAATTTCTCATTTTTAAATTTAAAAATTATATAAAACAAATAAATGTTTTGTAAATTTATATTTTGATTACTTAATATAAATAAATTATTTAGTGAAGTGTATAAAACTTTTATTTATCTTTATCTATCAGTCTTATCAAACTCATCAATTTTAACATCGAATTTTAAATTACGTTTAAATTAAATTACGTTATATATATATGTATATATATATATATAGGGCCCTATAAATTATGCGAAAATGCGGAAACCCGCATAATTTACGATTTTCCGCGTAATCGCAGCATATCTGTATAATTTTTATTTTTCAGCAAAATGTATTCGTTTACCAGATAGATTTCTCCTTAAGGGTCTTTTTTCAATTGAAATATATCCTCTTTTTCAATTCTAAGAATCTTTTTGGTCAGGTGGTCAGATCTTTCCAAGAATCTCCCCCCCCCGGCACATAGCTTCTTATCAGTCGCCATCATCCTCAATAGGAAGCTGGTTGAACAGCTTTCGCGGTGTATAGACCATAGAGGTCACCTCTATGGTATAGACCCCAGAGCTAGCTAGACAAATTCACAGGAAACTTTAAGAAATTGTTCAAGCATTTTCCTGCAAGAAAGCGCAGCTATTTAAAATTTCTAAGAGATGACAATAAGAAAGCTAAACTTTGTCCAGTACCAATAAAGACACGGTGGAATTCCTGGTTTAAATCAGTGCAATATCATGCTGAATATTGTAATGTTTGCAAAGAATTTTTTAGCAGTGAAATAAACCTTACTCCTGACACTGCTTGTCTCAATCAGTGCAAAGTTTTGGTGGAAAGCAAGTACGTTTGCAAAGATTTTCAGTTCATGCAAAACACGCTCAGATATTAATGGATACTCTTCTCTTTTTCGAAACATGTGGTGCATCTATTCTCAAAGCTTACAATAAGATTTTTGATCTGCGGTCTGAACTTCGATGTAATTCTCAGGCATCATAGTCACGAAAAGATTTACGCGACGCATTTCTTCAAGAAGTGTTTCACAAAACAATTGCAAAGTTGAATACTTACTATACTCCAGAACTAGACGTATTCAAAAAACGCGGGCCCAAGTTTAGTCAACCTGCATTAAACTTCATGAAAGCTGCTCGAGTTTTCGATCCAGAACAAATAGTCAACCTCATTATTGAAGACGACGATGCATTCAAGAATATTCCAGGAATGAGTGGTCAAGATATAAAACTCGACTTTGCTGCTTACAAAGAATATGTAAAAGAATGTTCAAACCAGGACTTAATTAGATTCTGGAATTGAGAGGTAGTCTCAGAGAGACTTCCAGAACTTACAAAAAAAGCAAGTCAAGTGTTCTCAGTGCTTCTTAATTCAGTAGATTGTGAAAGAGCTGTATCCTGCTACGGCCAAATTTTTACAAAACAAAGACAGAGTTTGAAAGAAAACGCAGCTTCTGGACTAACTTCTCTCCATTTTAATAAACTTTAATAATTGTTCTGATGTAGAAAATCGATGTACAATACATAAGAAGGTAATTTAGTTGAAATCTTTACTGTATTCATTGAAATTTTATTTTTTTTATTATCCATTTCTTCATGATACATTTTAAAATCATTTAGCATCTTTGCACCAATTTCATCATTTTTCGATAAATAAAAATTTCTCAGTTCCTCAGTGCAAGTTTGAGCATCACTTAAAGTTTTTACTTTTGTTTCGTATTCAGAAAGCAGTTGAGTATAAGTGTCTTCATTTTCACTCTCGGCATCATTATTTGCAACCATTTTTACAATTTCGTCCATATTTAAATCATTCTTTTAACATTTAATATTTTCGTCTATGTTTACAAAATCATTACCGCTGACAACACTTTCTCCAGTCAAGCGAATCAAATTTGTTAATTTAGAAAAGGAATCATCCGAATTTGTGTCATCTTCGACATCTGTAAGGATTTTGCATTCTGATGTATTTTTATAAAGCCTGATTTAGTGATATAGTTTAAAATGGTTGAGCTTTTTACTTTTTTCCAGGCTGCTATTATCCACAAAGAAGCTTGTAAAACATCAATTTTTACGCTTTCTTTATTTGGCCCATCTAAGCTCGTATCAAGTGTTTTAAAATTACTTGCCGATAAAACACTCGGAAGTTTTTAATAACACCTTGATCAAGTGGTTGACAAACAGACGTTACATGTGGAGGAAACAACGCCATTTTTGCATTCTTTCGATTAATGTTAGAGTGAGACGCTGCATTATCAGGAAAAAGAAGAACTTTCCTGTTTTTGCCGCCCATTTTTCTATCAAGTTCTAGCAACCCCTCAGTCATTAAATCCTGGGTCATCCATGTTCGTCGATTTGCTTTCCATTGCCTTCCAAGCCTAAATAAATCTATCCCTTTAAGACACCTGGGATTATTTGATTTTCCTATAATCGTCGGCTCTTGTGCTCCAGTCATACTTGCGCAAAGTAAAATCGTCAATCTTTCTTTTGACATTTTACCTCCTTCACACTTTTTACCTTTTAAACACAAGTTACCTTTTAAACAAAGTTTTTTCCGGTAATGCCGAAAAAAAAGACTAGTCTCATCAGCATTTAATACGCCATCCGGTGCATAATCCTTCAATAAGGAAGGCAGCTTTTCCAACCATTCTTTAATCATCTCAGTATCCACAGAAGCGGACTCTCCGCTTATTGATTTAAAAGAAATCATATGCCTCTTTCTGAACTTTTCTAACCATCCATTAGAAGCTTTAAAATCCTTTACCCCCAATTTCTCAGCTGCCTCTCTAGTCTTTTCCTGTAACATTGGTCCAGATACAGGGTATTTTTTGCTTCTAACTTGAGAAAACCATTAAAAAACGCATCTGTCAATTTTAAATCCAGGTCCGTTTTCCGAAGATATTCTAATTTGGTTCTTATTTCCATTTCCGCACCAACGTTTCATAAGTTTTTCTCTATTTTTAATGATATTTGTTGCCTGAGTTTTTCCAATTTTAAAGTGTTTGGACATTCAGACACTGCTTTTTGATGTTTGGAATACTCTTAAAAGTTAAATTTTTTCCTTCAAAGTTAAAACTTTACGAGGCATAGTTGAACAAGAAGAGACTTTCTCAAGAATAAAGATCTTTTGAAAGTTTTATCTCAAATTATCTTTTAACAGATGTAGTTACAAAGAATTGAAAATGTTTTTCATAACTATGCAGATATTCAAGTTAGTCATATGATACGGAATGGACACTTACACCGAAAAGCCATTACATTATGACCACCCTTCATTTATAGCAATGATCTCGTCCAGGTTTTCATGGTTTCTCGCCCAGGAACAATGTTTTCATGGGCACATTAGGTACCATAATCCTCATAGAACAATCCCTGACGTCTGCGGATCAGGTTAACCCAGTCATGGCAACAGTTTTTCCTGCGGGGGATGATGTTTACCAACAGGATAATGTCATAAGGCTCGAATCGTCAAAACATGTCATAAGGGTCTAACATGTGCCATGTGCAATGTCATAACATGTGCCATGTCTCACACCATGTCATAAGGGTCGAATCGTCATGGATTGGTTCGAGGAACATTCCAGTGACTTTCAAGTCATGTCTTGGTCCCCAAATTCACATGATCTTAATCCAATAGAGCATTTGTGTTCCTACTTGGAAAACCAAATTCGTGCTGCCACACTACCCCCTCGCAATGTGAGGGAATTGCAGGACCAGTTGCGACCACACTCCGCTTCCATCAATACTTTTATTCCCCCCCCCCATCACTTAATAAGAAACGTGGTATTACCTCACTGAAAGTAAACCTCCAGTAATGCACAGAAAGAGGAGCAAGACAATGCTTACCTGTAAGACGCCAGGCCCTATGGAGTTGTATTCGCAATCGATCATTTGTCAAGAGTTTGTATAAACGTTTGATTTATATGAACACCTCCATGACTAAGATTTCTATTCTATTCTTTTAACCCAGCTGAGATGAGTGCAGGGTACAAACTGATTAGAAATAGAAAGGACATTTCAGTGGGAAAGAGGAATTGATAATAATAAATGTGTCACTTAAACTTGTGGGATCTCAAGACTAAGCATGAGGGATCACGACAGTGTAGTCCAAATAAAAAGATCCAAAGATGTCGCTGTCCGAAATTTTTTGCATGAGCAGAATCATTTTCCTTTCTTTCTTGCCAAACATGAAATCAAAAAGATAAAGAAAGGTGACAAGAGAATGATAGAGTCTCTGGAATTGAAATAGCTTAATATTTTTAGTCATGGATAAGTCAAAAAATTTACATGCTTTAAAAAATGGAAGAGAGAGGCATTTTTTTCTTAAATTTCATAGTAATTTTTTTTTTTTAAATTAGGATACGTAGTGTCCGGTTTGAAGAGGTAGAAAATAACGTTTCAGGGCAAAAATGACTATATATATATATATATATATATATGGTCAGGCTTATAAAGATCACTTTTTATGAATGAAATAAATTTGGTTCTTGATAAATAGAGGTCAATTAACAGCGTGAAAACTACCAAAAAACGAACATGGCCATAGATTAAATGTTCGTCGTATTTCAAAAGGGTCGAACACTTGTAACTGAAGAAAAAAGTAGGTACATTTTTGTTTTTCATTTTCGTTTATTGTAATATGCGTACTAGTTGAGATAGTGATTCTAGTCATTCAATTGCGCTGCTAACTCAGCGTCAAAAATGAACATTAAAAAGAAAAGATTTAAAACTAAGACATTAAAATAATGCTTACTTTGCATCGGTTGCTCGAATTAAGACCTGCAAGCACTTTACCGATATTCTAGCATCAAATCCAAAAACACTCATTTTTGAACGTAGAATACCGGCTAGTTTGCAGAAAAGGCTAGAAAAACAAAAATTAGAATATGGAATTTTTTTATATAAATTAGTAATACACTGTAGTCAAAAAGAAAAGAAACCCAGATTTTTTGAGATTCTGTGGGTTTTTTCTTCATGCATATAACCCTTAATTTTCCTGATCCTGAAAGCTACGTGAGAAGGATCTTTTTGAAAAAGCACAAAAAACGATAATACTATTTTCATAAAGTTAGGAGTAGAATTTTGATAACAGTACCTTTTAGAAAAGGTCTGTTGATTTAACTTAGCAATGAGTTAAATTCAAAATATAAACGAATTGATAGTAGTAATATTTAGTGGGTACAGTTACNATATATATATATATTGGCTCACTAGAGAGTATTTTATTTCAGATTCGTAAAAATATTACATAATTGAAGTTGTCAAGTTTTTATGAATACATTGTAGGAAATTTCATTTCTTCCTTGTGCAGAAATTTCCTACTTAAAATATTTTTTTAAAAATATTTTTTAAGAACTTTTTGCTCTGTTTTTTGGTAATTAAAGTAATTTTCCGTTTATGACCTTGAAAATTGGTCGTTTTCAAATTTTTATTTTGTAACGATATAATCTTTAGGTGAAATTGAAACGATTGACATTAGTGAGGTAACCAGTCTGATAGCAATATAATGAATATCATTATCTCTATAATGAACGAGTTATAATATAATCAATGCATGGAGATTAATTTCAGTTAAAGAAACTGGTTGCCTAACTCTACGATGTTTATTATAAATCGGCAGTAAAGAAAAGTTAATTTTATTTCAAAGGAAAAGGAAAACATAACTTCATTTAGTTGATGGTTTTGACTTTTTAGTGCTAAATAGTTCAGTATAGGAATGTCATTGTATTTCTTGTATCATTTACACCAGCGATAAGATTAGAACGTGCATCAACGATTAAGTACTATTTACTCACCTATAATTAAATAAATGACCTCGTATCATTTAATAAAATAAGAATCTATTTAACATACTTGAATATAGTTAATATTAAAGCAATAATTTATGCTAGTTATAGTTAATATTAAAGCAATAATTAATTTAATAATATTCAGTAATCAATAATATACAAAGTCTGTAGTGTTTAAAAAAATATTAATTATTATTTTCAATTGATAAAATGAATTTACTATTTAATTGGATTGAAGATACGGTTATCTTTCCTGTGATTTTTTAGTCGTATATCAACTGACCATGAGTTACTGCACTACTAGAATATGAATATGTTTGAGGAAATGTAAGAGGATATGAATATAAGGGAGGCAGGGCTCGAAAAAACGCAAAAATTTCACCCGTCCCCGAGGACGGCTTGTCCAACAATGTACCCGTCCTCCTTTGAAACTAACCCGCCGTAGCTTCTAAATAAGTAAAAATATAATTTTCTCTTATTTATTACAAACATTTATATAAATTGCACAATGAATTAGTAGTTACTAGGATTACGTTATACAGTAATAAAAAAAATACTAGGTTACTAATAGTAACCAAGAATTTTTTTTTTATGAAATAATTTATTTCTTTTATGAAGTAATTTATTTCTTTTATGAAATAATTTATTTATTTTATGAAATAACTTGTTTATTTTATGAAATAATTTAAATGACAAAGGTCACGACGGGAAAATGGCTGTCCGCGCAGACGTCGGATTCGAGAAATTTGTTGTCCGCGGGGAATTTTTGACCGCCGAGGACGGGCCGACTGGCGGTTTTTTGAGAACTGGAAAGAGGAAAGTTAACTGGATCGCTTTGCTGCCGCTGAACCTGTTTTTATCTGAAGCAGAAAAAAACTCCTTAAGTAATTCTCCTATTATTAAATTATTATCGGATGTTCTTTGATTTTAACTGCGTGAACGTCTACATTGCTGATAAAAAGGTCCAAATTTGTGAAAAGAACTCTCAATAACATCTCATAAGGTTGTTTTAAATAAATTAATTTTGATTTTTATGCTTTCTGGTTATATGTATGTTATCGAGAGTTTTGATTTCGAAGCTTAACTGCCGAAGCTAACAGCAACAATGTGGAGATAAATGCATAATACCATATCTTCTTAATCCACTATAGATATGAATCAAAGAGAAACCACAAACATGCGGTTCCTTGTAGGAGAATTAAGAAATCTGACCAATGCTGTCGAAATCAGTAGAGTCGTAAGTAACTAGTGGGGTGCACCCCTAGCTCGCTAACACTCGCCAACCCCCGAAAATTGCTATGCAATCTTATATGGTTTGCTTCGCAAACCAAGCTCGCTTCGCTCGCTACTAACTTAGGTACATTGCAAATGCACAAAATTCTAAGAATTCAAAACAATCATTCAAATCCATATAAAAACTTTCTTTTAAAAAAAAATTACATCTTTTTAGTAAATATTAAGTCATTAAAATAAATTTGAATTCAGATAAATTACATATAATTCGTTAAACCTATTAAAAATGTGCTATAGTATAAAATCTTAAGGAGTAACAGCACGACTGAGACTCATTTTTCAATAAATAACTAATAACAATAATAAAACAAATAAATTCGTGATATAAATAAGAAATTGTCAAATAAATCGTAATATATAAACTCGTGAAAAAAGCGCTTTCAACGAAATACTAAAATAGAGATCTATCGCAAAGACTACTCACTTCTGCCTAGCTTAATAGTATGAGATTGTCGCAGCTGATAGGGTGAATTTCGGAAGAGATCATATTTGGTAAGAATGCTCTCTCTGGTTATTTCAGTTTCCGTTTTTAAAAGCGCTATATGTTGAGCCACCTCAGCTAGATTTGGCATGTGACATTTTTAGCGGCAATCATTGGTCGATTTTCTAGCGTTGCTATTCGGGGAGTTGTAATGAAGCCTTTTTTTGTCGTCGTGTAAGAGAAATATATATATATAGATTGTTGATAAATGTGAACTGGTAAGTTTATGCGAGTTTGGACCAACTGACCCAGCAAAAGCGCATAGCTGTTTTAAATAAAATAACGATTTATACCATCTCACAGCGCATCTAATACAATTATTAATAAACTGATTTTATTTTCACAATGTTTGCACACCTATTTATTTTCTAATGAACTTGTGTGCCAAAAGAACAATTAATAGAATAAAATAAAGCATTCTGGCCGTCGTTATAGATATGCTTTTGATTATGAAACCGAAAAAGATAATGCAGGAAAATGTCACTTGTTAAAATTTCCAAGTACGCAATAAAAGCTGCAGGGGTTGCTGTCTAAGCGTGATTGACAGAAACGGAAGTAGTTGATTTCTCTTTATTTCCTACAGACATCAAATTAAATAATTCTTATGCAAAAATTTACATGAAGTAATAAGAGGAAGTCTCTTTTCTTGGAGGAAGTTAATGCTTTTACAATTTCAAACATTTGTTTGAAAATGACGCTTTTCAATAAAGGAATTTCATGAACAAAGAAGCAAGAAACTTTGTGCCCATTAAAGAAATAAAAATGAAAGACTTTTTCAATAATGTGAACTGCTTGCATGTGCGAAATTTATTTCGTTCTGGCCGAAGCTTTAATTTCATCAATTTCCACCTAATTTACTTAAAAAAGTAACAGAGCGAAAAATCTCTGTAATAAAGGGATAATTGTCGTTTTACCATTTCGTGCATTCTCATAGAACACATGCACACTCGCACACACATAAAAGATATAACATGATCAATAATAAGCAAAAGAGATCCAATACCTTTAGCTGTCATCAGCATTAAATTAATAAAAGTGATAACGGTATTTCTTATAAATTATTAATCATACCTCATTTAACGGCCTTTATAAGTGACGATCTAGTTCATAACAGTGCTTCTTAATATTATACTCTGTTCTTATTATGTTTCCGTCTTTTATTAATGTTCAAAATTAAAAGTTTAAAACTAAAATTGTTGCTCCTTTATTATGTTCTAAGGCAATCGTATGATATTACTTTATTAATCGATTCATCACGTCCCTATTTATCGCGAATTACGCGTCCCAGGAAACTCGTCAAACTTATTTTTTGCTTTCTCCCTACCTGCCTATTATTTTTGGCGTATTAGCCTACTAATTTTGGCGAATATCGTGTCCCAAAGAATGTATCAAACTTATTTTTTGCTTCCTTTCTATTGGCCTATTATTTTTGATGTATTTGTAATAGCGGTATTTCTTATAAATTATTTAATCATACCTCATTTAACGGCCTTTACAAGTTACATCTTGTTCATAACAGTGCTTCTTAATATTATACTCTGTTCTTATTTTGTTTTCGTTTTTCATTTTTGTTCAAAATTAAAAGTTTAAAACTAAAGTGTTGCTCCTTTATGATATTCTAAAGCAATGATATTACTTTATTAACTGATTCATCATGTTCCTATTTATCAGAAATTACGCGTGTCAGGAAACGTGTCAAACTTATATTTTGAGTCCTCTCCACCGGCCTAATATTTAAGACGTATTTGTAGCACCATAGGGCGTAAGTGAAATCACTGTATTCTGAGAAATTTCTCCGTAATATTGCAAAATACATCAAGGCCACTCTTACTCTAGGTATAAGTTTAAATATTTACGCTCCTATGAGGCAAAAATACAAATGATTAAAATAAACATCTAAATCGCTCTACATTGTAAAAATAAAGTTGTCTCTTATTGTAGATAAACAGTTTTGTAAGCGTTTCTATTGGCTGGAAAAATCACATGATAGGATCCAGTGCTTCCTCACCTCATCATGGTATCATCAAGGTATTGTTTTCCTATAAAATATTTTTGAATCCCTATTTTAAAGGTATTTACCTGAAATATTCATTTTTCTTCCTCTACTCTGCTATTATCAAGTTTTTTATTTTGATTGTTTTCTAAATTTAGATCTCAAAACTAAAAGAGATGCTTCTTTACTATAATGTAATTTAATGAAATTACCCTTATCCATTTAAAGATACTTATTTGAATCGGTGTCTAAACTTATTAACTGTTTTGCAATTTGCATTACTTTTTTATGTAAATTACATTGCATTAATATGCTATTATAAATTACCATTAAAAATTCGTTAAAGGATTTAAAACTTAACGATGAGCTTCATGCACAATGTGATGATGCAAATAAAAATTGTATTAAATACATCAGGGAAGAATTATTTATTATAGAGAAAATATTAAATGGCGATTTTGAACTCACCAAATTTGTTATAACAATAAATCTTTGATTTTAAGATTATTTAAAAAAAATGATTATTGAGCAAAATTATTTATTTTCACTAATAGATCTTAATAAAATTTTAAGAGAAATGTTTGCATGTGGGAAGGGTAAGCAAACACAATTTCTTATTTAGTATATATGTTGCGGTGAAACACCGAAATCTGGAGAATGTCGACATTCACCGGTGAATGTCAACATTCACGTAGTCGCTTGGTGTATGTCCGAAATATTTGCTGAATACCCTTATTTCTGACTCTCATCGGTGAATATCAACAATCACATAGTCGCTTTGGTGAATGTCCGAAATATTTGTTATATCCAATTTTATATTAAATTATTCGTTAATATTATTATATTTATTTGATATATTTATATTTATTCTATATTTTAATACTTACTGACGATAGATTAGAAGAGACATCAGTGTTTGGAGTATCGGGCAAATATATATCGGGCAATGGCACTTAACCTTAAAGAAACATCAGTGTAGGGTTAAAATATCGAAGGAATGTAATTATATCCACGAATAAATTCATTTCAAATCGAATGTAATAAATATTTCGGACATTCACCAAAACATATCTGTGATTATCGACATACACCGGTGAGCGTCCGAATGTACAAGAATGTAATGAAATATTCGATCTTTCACCGATCTTTCAGTCAACAACCACCGATTTCGGTCTTTCGCTGTGACATATATACGTATATAAGTGAATATTCTCAAATTTGGTAGAAAAAATAGTTTTATACCAACACTAAAAAAATTCTGGGGTGCCCTCAAGTAGAATCATGTTATGAAAGAATCATATTATGAATCATATCATCAAGTAGAATCATATTATGATAAGTTGCGCTGCTTTAAGTGAATTATTATTATGTTAACTACTACTTAAGGTAATTGTTCTTTAGGATGGATTAAAAAAAAGTTGAAGTGTTTAAAGTTTTTAGCGGTAGTGCAAATAGTTATTTACTCTCTTCATTAAGAAGCTTTCAAAATCTCATAATACTGAATTAATATCTTTTATAGCTTCAAATGAACGAAAGTTGTAAAAACAAGGAAAAAAAAGTTATATAATAAAAAAACTATAAAATAAGTAAAAAAATAATGGTCTTTTGTGTTGAAACTTGTTAGGTGGAAACCTATTTCTGAAGTAAAAAGCAAAATGAAGAGTCACAAGCAGACAAAAATTTAAAAAGAAAACTCTTAAAAAATTAGGAATTTTATAAAAAACAAAAAAAAAAAAACCCTGAAATTTTAGTTTAGTTTAGATTTACTAGACGAGATTTCACTTTAATTCTGTAATTTAATTTATTACAGGAACAAAAGAATTTTCTTATCTTCGATCGATCCTGCTGTTCGATTTATAATAAGTATTGCGCAGAGGTGGCTAATCTGTATCACATAAGATAATTACACGTGGCTTTTCAGTCAGTGTCAGTTTCGATATTAAAAAAATGATGCTATTCCTTTTCAGTTTTTTTTAATCATTTTTTAAATTTCTTAATTTTTGTGATAGATAATCTAAATTAAATTAGAATGCAAAGTATGTAACATTTTTTTTCAAGTATTAACTTGAAATATAGGAAAATAGATTTAATGGATGCTTGCATTTTTTCTTTCAATAGTAACAGAGGAAAAATTATTTTATCTTTGATTATAATAAAAATGGTAACGTAAAAAAAAATAGTTAATACTACATGTTGGTAACATAAAAGAGCTAAAAATGCGATATTTTTTGTTTCCGATTAATTATTTTTTTTATACGAACATTTTGGAACTTTGGTAACAAACGGGAACATAAAGCAGATTCAAGTAAATTTTTATTCTTTTACTTTATGTTTCACATCAAAAAAGTACACTGCTGTTTCAAGTTCTTTATATGAGAAAATTTCAGATTGGATACCTGCAAGTGGCGTTATTGTAGGTAAATAGTGGCAGATGTTGATTCAGAAACCAATCAAGTTCGACACATGAGAGTGACGTTGCTTATCGGTATCCAATTAAATCTGATATAAATCACGTGGTTAGGCATCGTTTCACTTCTTCTCGAAGTACCCAATGGGATACCTTCAAGTGACGTAGTGTGAATATCTCGATCTTGATTGGTTGTTGAAACGTAGCATTTGTTAACGTTAGCAACTATTGTATCCATGCTATTTTGAGTAATCCAAGTCCGTCAAGTATCAGCTCTCTTAAGTGGTACATTCTATATTCTTTTACAAGGATTTAAATTTATCACTATGTATGTCTCATTTAACACAAAGACAGGCACAAAACCATGTAGAACATAAACAAACTAACTGGGCATCGAAGTTGCCAGGCACTCAAAACAAAAATACATCACGGTTATGATAAAATACATAAAAAAATAATAAATCTAAGTTACGTAAAAGACGTAGACGAAAAAAAAAAGATATTTTAACACATTCGATCTGTGATATTACGCTGTAATTAGTTAGCCTTACGTTTATAAACATTCTAACTTACGTGGAGAAACTTAGCTCCACTTTAGCACACCATCTTCTTCATAAATAATCAACTGGCGCTGACATCATAGGTCANCTAACTAGGCATCGAAGTTGCCATGCACTCAAAACAAAAATATATTACGGTTACAATTAAATACATAAAAAAATAATAAATCTAAGTTACGTAAAAGACGTAGACGAAAAAAAAGATATTTTAACACATTCGATCTGTGATATTACGTTGTAATTAGTTAGCCTTACGTTTATAAACATTCTAACTTACGTGGAGAAACTTAGCTCCACTTTAGCACGCCATATTGTTCATAAATAATTAACTGGTGCTGAGATCATAGGTCACGCGTCTGTATTTGAGTGATCGTCTTCTTCTCGAGTTGCAAGTATCCGATTGCTGCTGAAATTTTTATAAGTAGTAATTCAAACATTTAATTTTTTGAGAATAATGTTTCTAAATGCCTCTCCATTTTGAAAATGACTCATGTATGCAGGCTCCTCTTCAATCATCAAGGAAAGAATTTGTGCCTGTGCATGTGTGATCTTTTAAATCCAGAATCACTTAGGCTAATCTCCTGAAATTTGGACAGCTGGAGCAGGGGGACGATTTTAGCTCATGATCTCGTTCTCACGATTTCTCGAATCTTTCAAAAATTTTAATTCGAACGTTCGGAAAGGACATGAGAAAAAGGAAATTTTTTCTGAAGGTTTATTTATAATGCATTTTAGCAATTTAAATTGCAGTCAATTCTTTGTTTTCTAAAATTTTCAAAAGGTAAAATCACTGTTGTTTGCTCCAGCTCTATTTAGTTAAAAACAAGTTTCAGTAAAATTTATTTCACATTATTTAGCAATTATTTCTGTTAGATTCTTTACATCTAGTAAATATAAGTAATGTTTTTATATTAAGACGACGTGTGTCCATTAGTATTTTGAAAGCTTTTATGTGCTTATTTTGTTTTTAGCTACGCTTTTGGAGCTCGTTTCTATAAACCAATCTAAGTCAAAACTAACAGTTATTTTAAGATAAAAATATTTTTTACTGAAGTGCCGATTTCTCAGGAAAATTGTTTTGTTGTGAAAATATAAACTGTCATGAGTTGTTCTCGATCAATAGCTTCACATATTCTGTTGCAACACATAGCCCGATATCTTACCTTAATATTGACCCATAATATTTATATTGGACCACGTATTGTATTATCGGATACTAGTGTACCCTACCAGAGGAAATAATAATAGGCTTATTTGGGGGTACACAATGTGGCCCTATAGTTTTCTAAATATGTAGATGTTAAATGATATTGAATATAATTAATCTTTATTTTGATGAGAGAGACTTCTAAAAATGTGCTTTACTTAATCTAATAACATAAAGTCACCATGAAGGGTAACAAAAAATAATAATAAATTTGAATTGTTTTCAAATTGGTTATGATGCCTTCTAGTTTCGTACATGATTGCCCAGTGTTAATTCATAATGATTCAATAATTAAAATTTTTTTTTACCATTGGCGAAGAATTAGTTTATATTAGTATATAAGTTCGAGAATTATTAGTAGTTAAACTTGCTGTAAAAAACACCATGCTGACCGTTTTGCAGGACGTAGAAATGTAATTGCAGATCTGAAATCTGACTTGGTGAAAAGGCCATGTTTGTTTATGATCTTCACGCGAGCCTTCTTTGAAATTCGAATTTGTTTGAAAGTTATTGCAACCGTAAGTACTTTTTTCGATAAATTTTAACACTTTTTTTGCTTTACGTTACATTTGTGTTGCTGCACAAAAAACAGAAGAGTTTGAGAAATTACAAGTTGTAAAGAAAAACGTAAAAGAAAAACTATGTAATATTAACATTCAATAATTAGTTTGTGAATTATTAATTATTAAATTAAAAGTGAAAAATACCATGTAAAGTGTTTTTCAGTTAGTAGAAACGCAATGACAAAGTTGAAATTCGACGCTTTGAAAGGGCGATTTTCATTTATGAACTTAAAATGAGTTTTTTTCGAAATTCTCATTTGTTCCAAAAGTTATTGCAATTTTAAATGCTTTTTTTCGCGAATTTGGTTAACCTTTTTCTTTAAATATTAACTGTTTATCCATTGTTGTAGAAAAATATGCCTATCTCTTCATTTTTTTGTATTCATACCATGTTTTAATGAATAATACACGCATAAATCAAAATAAAAGAATTTCTAAATTAAAAATGTCAAAAATTTACTTCCAGAGGTATTTGGGTACCTAAAGGCTCTATGAGCTCTTTTTTGTCCACGGGATATTGAGTGATAGGCCTGGTTATAGAGTACAAAACAAAATACTGATCGGCAATACAGATTTCAGTTCCAAAAGCTTTTTTTAATGAACTTTTTGAAGTAATTAGTTCCAAACATTTAAAAAGGAACAAAAATATTTAAATTAGTTTACTACGTAAGCAAACTATCGTAGAAAAATAAGTCTTTTAAGAGATAATCGCAATTTTGCATCAACTTTCGGGACTAGGAGAAAAATACTGGATGACGCAAAGAAAGAAAAAAAAAACGGGAACTATTAAAACATCCTATAAAAACAAGAGTAATGGAAGGTAGGTAGGTATTTTATTTGCGTCACACTAGAACTGACCAATGGGTTATTTTATTTTATTTTATAACCGTCGTTGAGCAGCCGACCCAATTTTTGGGTTTACGACTACTTATGTTCAACTCCGTAGCCTTGTAATTTTGAACCCAATACAGAAGACAAGGGAACTCCTGTATCAAGTATTGGGAGAAATTTGCCTTCGCTGAGGACTTTTTGATGGAACTGACCAGCATTTGCGTTACACGGAGAGGAAGAGCACGAGAACCTCCCACGGTTATCCTGACGGCAAGGGAACTCTAACCCATGATCTGTCTACCACTGAGGATATTTCATGCCAGCACTGTGGTCGGTGCAAGCCGGATGCTGAATTCGCACCGACCAGCCATCACCGGGATCGAACCCCGGTTCACCTCATTGGAAGGCGAACGCTCTATCCCCTGAGTTATCGCGGCTCGACCAATGGATAATTGACGAGGGTCTGGGAAGCATCCCCAAGGTTGAACCGAAGACATGGCATCACAATTTTGATTCTCTGCAGACGGGATGGCTCCTCCGCTATGGTAGTCCAACGACCTGTGCGCGATGTCGAGCACTTTACGATAGAACAGTTTAACGAAGACCGACAACGTGTGCCCTCGGTCCCTGCATAGGTTGATTAAAGTGGTCACCCATTTGCTTACTGACAGTAGCCGGTGTTTAGAGCAGCTTTTATGTTTACAGGGGCCCTGGGACAGTCATTATTTGAGGGCCCTTTATGAGTTAATTTAGAGAAAAAAAAATTAATTTTTTTAATTTTTAAAAATTATTTTATTTTAAGAGTAAAAAGCTTATAAATTAATTATAAAAGATTATATACATTATTTTCATCGAAAATTTAAGGTAACAATACTTTTCGCGCTTTTTGAGAGGCGAAGTGTTCTATCACATCATCAAAATCAATTTCCTGTCAGACATCATATTCAGACATAATGTCAGACATAATTGATAAATGACTTAATCTTTCTTGAGTCTTACTATTTCTTAACTCATTTTTCATTAATTTTAGTCTGGGGAACGAACGTTCGCTACTGCAATTAGTTATCGAAAAAATTCGAAATAAAATGTCAATGTTTGGAAATGTATCTTCGAGATTATTGTTTTTCACTATATTTTACATGACATTTATGCCTAATTGTTCTAACTTATTCTCCCGGGTCAAATAATGCTTAAAATGCTTGATTTTTTAATTTTTTTTTTATGAATTTTGAATATATGTACATGTTATTTGCAATTTTAAATGATTTTTTGCGAACTTTTTTCTCGATTTTTTTTCTTTACGTTATATTTTGATTTGCTGCTCAAAATCTACAAGACATAGAAAGATGAAATTATGAAAGTGTGTAGAAAATAGGAGCTAGAAAGAATACAAGAAAATACAATTCGATTATTAGTTTTTTTTAATTTTTTATAATCACCGTTAAAAAACTGACTCAATTTTGAGTTTACAACTACCAATGTTTAACTACGTAGCCTTGCAATTTTAAAACCAATACAGAAGACAAAAGAACTCCTGGATCAGTATTCAAGTTCTCATAACAATTCAATACCCAGAGGTATTGAATTGTTGTGAAAACTTGGTGGAGTTTGTGACCCCGACAGATTTAACATGCATCAGTCACCATTTTATACTTGGGTATTATTCGGCCGGATGAATTCGAACTCCCATTCTCACGAACACGAGTCCATAGCCCTACCAACCGGAAAAATTATTAGCTTATTTTATAACAGTCATTGAACAGCCCACCCGATTTCGAGTTTGCGACTACCAATGTTCAACTCCGTAGCCTTATAATTTAGAACCCAATCCAGCAGACAAGTAACTCCAGGATCAAGTATTGGAAGACATTTTTGCCTTCGTGGAGGACGTTTTGATGGAACTAGCCTGCACTTGAGTTACGTGGAGAGGAAAACAACGAAATCCTCCCACGGTTAGTCTGATAGCAAGGGGACTCTAACCCATGATCCGTTTACCACTGAGGGTATTTTATGTCAGCACAATGGTCGGTATAAGACGGGTGTGGAATTCATATCGACCAGCCATCACAGGGATTCGAACTCGGTGCACCTCATTCGGAGGAGAATGCTCTATCTCTTAAGTCCATCGTCATTGAATAATAACTCTGCGGGATGTACCAGTTTTACAATTGTATTGATTGGTACCAATTTTATTGTTTTGCCTAAATTTAGTCATCTTCAATATGTAAATGGCAATTCAATCGTAGTTTTTGTAGAAAAAAAATAGAAATAAAAACTGCAATGGAAAACTGCAATGATTAATGAGAAGCATCCACGAGGGTTAAGGAGCAAAATGAACAGGGGGCGGACTCTCCTAGTTTTTTTAAATGATGGTTAAATTATGAATTTTTAACATGCATACCTTAAAAAAAATAAGAAAAACATTTTTCAGTTCTAAGAAATAATAATTAAAAACTGTCATCAGCAGGAGTAGACCTCACGATCTCAAAGTTTTGCGTTAGATTTCATAATCATCAGTCCCAAATATAAACACCTGCCTTGAGGATTTTTTTAAATTTCTTTTTAAGTCATTTGGATACTTGACATTCTTGATTTTGTTGAAAATTTTCAGATAAGTTCTTTATGTAAAACTTTTAGACACGTGCTTTTTCCCCCTTCAATTTTGTGAAAAAATATTTTTTTTTTTTTAAAATTAATCATTTTCAAAATAAACATTAAGGGAAACATGGAAAATTTGATCATACAGGAGGTTTAAACAATTTTTTTCCTTCATGCTTAAACATTTGTTTAGCTGATGATCATGTGATTTCAATCCTCTATCAAACAAAATCATATGTTGTTTCTGTCTATTAGCAGTAAGTACAATTAAAATAAAGTCACACTTGTTATCTCAATTTCATACAAAATAGACCAAATCAAGAATTTTGGCTGACCGGCCTGTCAAAGAGGGAATTGAATAGTAGGCCGCCATTTAAATAAATAAACAAAAAATCGCAAAATATTAGAAATAAAGAACTAAATAAAAAAGATATATTTCTCTCCATATAGCTCAAATTACTGAATCAACCTTGATATTCATTTTAACAATGTTGCTTCAGATTTCTTACTTTTCATCAGTAAATAACTATTAGATCTGATGTTTTTTTAAACAAAATTATCAAATTTTTTGTACACTTACTAATTGCTTTGTTGGTTCTTTAAATACTCTTCTTTCAGAACAAAGTGTGTCAAATTACCCTTTAGTAAGAAGGTTTAACCCAGTTTTTTAGCTCTTAAAAAATTGACAAAGTTTCTAAGTTAAGTAAAAAATAAACAGGGGGCGAACATTATAAGCTATTAGATAATTATGTTAAAAAATGTATAAATAAAAAACCGCTCAAACTTTCCATGTTTTCCCNCAAACCTTCCATGTTTTCCCTAACCACAACCAAAGTTGATTTAATAAAAACATTTGCTTACCTCCAAAGATGAAAAATTTATGTCTTCTGAATATCCTACGAAAATTTGATATAGAAATTCCTAGTTCACGGATTCTTGTACGATTAATTTGGAAAATAACAAAATAAAACCGATTACAATAAGTAAATTAAACATTTAGGCTAGTGGAAACATTTGGGATGATTAAAGGAAAAAAAAGTTTTTATAATAAATTAGAAAAGTTATCTGAATTTTGTAAGAAGGAAAAATTGAACGAGTCCCAATTTAACGATAACGTATGTGACACAACGAAAATCTCAAGACAGAGTGACCCAGAGAAATACTTACAAGACCATCCCCCTATTTACAGCCCTAGAAATGTTTTGTTCCAAGCAATTTATGACCAGAAATCAGACAAAAAAGTGATTTTGTTAATGTCTGATATTTCCGAAGTTTGGAAAAAAGAGCCCAAGGCAATATAAAGTAGCTAAAAACATTTTCCCACAGTGTAAAGTGAGGAGGCTATATGACAACTCTGTGGGTGGTAGCTACGAAAGTGGGGGTATTTTCATCAATGGAACGAGCGTTTTATTGCTCTTTTGGTTAGAAAAGTGAAGAGCAACAATTATTTTATGTTAGTAAACACTTCCATTAGATTTTGAAAACCTTCCGACAATGTAAAAAAGAAAAAAATATGTATTATGGGCTTCAAAGGGCCCCAGCTCCGCATAAAACTTTAAAAAGGAAGAAAAAAAGTGAGATCTGGGGGCTCTCTTAAGTTATAAATAACACATAAGTTAGAATTTTTAAAAAAACTCCAATTATTTCAATGAGATTTTAGACTTTTTGGGGGTCCATCGGAACTCGGGGCCCTGGGCCGGGACCCACTGGGCCCATCCTTAAAAACGGCTCTGCCAGTGATGATTGACTTCAGTTTTCTACTGGGAACCGTGGCCTTACGATCAATCCACTACGGGAATGGATGTAAAATATTTTATTCATAGTATTTGAAACCTTAAGATTTTCCATTTTAGAAACATTGATGGAATTTACCAATTTTAAAAAACCTTAATTAGTCCTTTAGATGCCGTCCTTCAATACGAATACATTCCTGAAATCTGCAGTTGAGAATAATCATTGACAGGTGCAATATCATAGTTAGGATGCTGTAAATTTCATCCTGAATTCTCCGTTTTAATTTATCCAGAGTTCTTGGTCGAGTTGTGTGCACTTTACTCTTGAGATAGCCCCGTAAGAAAAATTACAAACAGACAAATCTAGTGATCTAGGGAGCCAGGAGACGTTAACGAATCTTGAGATTACATGGTTAACGATCAAATCTCGCACAGCATCCCTTCTTTAACGTGCAGTATGTGATGTTGCTCCAACCTGTTCAAACCAGGTTTCTTGAATGTGTGAAAAATTGTTCAATTCAGATATAACGATAGATTATAACATCTCTACGTAACTATCCGAATTAACAGTTACTGTGATCAGTAGAGGAAAATTGAGCACTGCACCTCACTTTTAGGGTTGATGAACTATTTGCTATAGTGCTAAGGGAGAAGCGCCTTACCCCACTTCGGATGGATAACCTCTCGTCTATAGGATGAGCCTATACCCCACTTCTTAAGTATGGATGAGAGTTCAACCAAACTGATAAGCTCTAACTAGCGATGACGTAGCATGATTCTTTGCATAGCACGGTTTGAACTAAACAAGTGCTTTTTAGAACATGTTTAGTATTTTTTTTTTCACAGCTATGGGTATTTTTAAAGCAAATTGACGCCTGCTTTGTAATCTGAAGCAAGTTTCAAATGAATTTCTCATTAGGAAAACTTACAAAAAATTCCCAAAGTGTCCTCCTTTATTTTTATATGTATGCTCTTAATGTAGCTTTGTTAGGACTAAAAATTGCTTCTTAAAAATTTTGGGTTCATATTTTTAGACATATACTGGTATTTTTGAAAGAATTGACGTTTATTTGGAGGGATTGGTAAAATTTGATGCTTACTTTGTAATCTGAAATAAGTTTCAAATGAATTCTTTATTGCAAAAAATTATAAAATATTCTCAATTTATCCTTCATTGTGTGAACTATCAATGCTCGTAACGTAGCATGGTTTGGACTAAACAAATGCTTCTTAAAAATCTTGGCTATTTATTTATTCACATCTATGTGTATTTTTGAAAAAGAGCATGAATAACATAAAGGGCACTTTGTGAATTTTGTATAACTTTTTGTAATGAGGAATTCACTTGAAACTTATTTTAAATTACAAATGGGAGTCACTTTTTTTCAAAAATGCCAATATGTTTCAAGTAATAAGCACTCAAAATTTTTAAGAAGGATTTGCTTACTCACGTTAAGAGCATGTATGTATAATAAACATAATGAAGGCCGTTTTGCAAGGCCGTTTCTTTTTTTCCAATTTTTCAAAATTTTTTAAAAACTTTTTTGCAATGCGGTTTTTTTTTGCAATTTTAAATTTGTTTCAGAATGAAGTGGGCATCAATTATTTTCAAAATATCCATTTATGTCAAGAAATAATTACTTAAAAAGTTTCAAGAAGCTATCTTAAGTTCGAACAATGCTACATTATGAGCATCCATGAAAAATTAAGAAGGGCATTTTGCAAATTTTTTATAATTTTTTGCAAGGAAAATTTCATTTAAAACTATTTTCAGATTTCAAAGTAAGCGTCAAATTTTCTAAAAAAATATCCATGGATGTGAAAAATAAATTCCCAAAATTTTTAAGAAGCATATATTTAGTCTAAACCATGCTACTTTAAGAACATTAATGTTGTTAACATAATGAAGGGTTTATGCGTATTTTTTTAACAATTTATTACAGTTAGGAAATCCTTTGAAACATGCTCCAGATTACAAAATGAATATCAATTTTCCCTAAACTATCCATATGTGTCAAGAAATAAGATATCAAAAGTTTTAGGAAGGATTTGTTTACTCCAAACAATGATGTGTTAAGAGCATATGTATAATCGACGAAAAGGAGGACAATTTGCAAATATTTTTTATAATCTTTTGCAATGGGGAACAATATTTGAAACTTGATTAAGTTTAAAAAATGAGAGCCAATTCTTTCAAAAATACCCGTAAAAAATATGAAATCAAATGTTTTAAGAAGCATTTGTTTAGTCCAAACCATGCATTAATATAGTTAACATAATGGACAAATAGAACGTTTCGTGAATTTTATATAATTATTTGCAATGAAGAATTCATTTGAAACTTGTTTCAGATTAAAAAGTTAGACGAAATTTTTTTAAAATATACCCTTAGTTGAGAAGTATTAATGCCCAATATTTTAAGAAGCATTTGTTTAGTTCAAACCATGCTACAAAAAGAGCCATGCTATGTAATCCCTACTGAGAGCTTATCAGTGGGGTTGAATTCTCATCCATAGTAAGGAAGTGGGGTGTAGCCCTCATCCTATAGACGAGAGGTCAATGATTAGAAATGGGGTGAAGCGCTTCTTCCATAACGCTATACTAAGAGAGGTTATCAACCCTAAATGTGGGATGCAGTGCTCATTTTTTCCCTACTGTGATCCCTTGCTCATTTTTTTTTAAATACTACTCAACGATCCCTTGGAATGAAACAATACACCATACTATCCCCTTACTAGCGTGTAAAGGGAGCTCATGAATTTCATTAGGATTTAAGTATGTCTGTCTAATAACGGTAGTTCTACTTACTCACGGAATCTGTGAGATGAAAACGGGCCTCATCTGACATCCACAACTTATGTTTGTTTTAATTTGTCGACAGAATTCTAACCTCAACTGGTAATCGTTCTCTTTCAGTTGTTGCATCATTTGCAGCTCGTATGGAGGAAATTTCAAATCTAAATGAAGACATCTGCGAACACTCTTTCGGGACACTGCAAACGAAGTTGCTTGCTTACAAATTGAAAGCCGTGTGATCTGTAGGACAGAATTGCACACAACTTCAATATTCTGTATAGTACGAGTGGAGTTTCTTGGTCGTCCTGTTGGTCTCTTCTTTAGAGCAGATCCAGTCTCTTCTAACTTATCAATCCAACTTTTTATTGTGTGGTTTGATGGGACGGCACCATGACGTCCTAAGTTATAAAAGAGTCCTTCTGCGCAGCTTCCAAACTATAGCTGTTTTTATAAAACAACATTTTTATGGAGAGTGCACGCTATTGCCTGTTCCACTAATCCATGGTTACTAAAATGACGAAGTGTTTACTTGCTCAAGGTCACTATCCCGGCAGTGCTGCCACCTGTTCATAACTGCCACTATGCATTTCAAAAATTGCCGTTTTCGGTTTCACCCTGTTTAAAAATATTACCTTAAAAATATTTGAATAGTAAGGGGATATCTTTTATATTATCGTTTATCAGAATTATATTACATTCATATTATATTTTTATTGATTAACACTCGCAATTTTTAGCATGTATTTTTTACTAACAATACGAGATTAACTCAGTTGTGTTACGTTTTTCAGGTTAAAAAGGAAGGATATATAGATATAAAAATATCATCTTGCAAGTCTTTTTGTTTAGGGTGGCGATATTTTTACATTATCTTTTATCGCAATTATATTACCCGGATTAAAACATGCAATTTTTAAAGTGTATTACACAGGGAAATAATTTCTTTTTTGTTTTCCGTTTCTTGAGATTTTTAAAAGATCTTAAATACTTTCGTATAGTTGATTTTAAATCTTCAGTCAGTTTCTTTCCCCAAGCTACAGAGTTTTTTTTTAAAAACTATTTTTTGTTGACACGTGCAAGTTTAAAAACGTTATGTATAACAGGGAGTTGCGCAAATGTGGGCACGAACTTTTAAGTGAGCATCATGAGGATTTAAATGGCATGGGGACCCATATCCGGAAATGTTGTCATACGCCCTTAGCTGCGTACGATGACATTTCCGGGAATAGGCTCCTATATGCGTCATTTTAATCCTAATGATGCACCCTTAGAGGTTAATCGCAACATTTACTTGACTCCCTGTTATGCAATACGTTTTTAAGCTTGTACACGTTGACAAAAAATGCCATTTAAGAAAAAACGGTAGATCTAGAATCAACCTTGTTTCAGATTTAAAATCCTCACATCCGAATTAGGTAAAATCAAGTATTTTTATAAGTGCAATAAAAAATTTGTTTCTCAGTCTTATTTACTAACAATTCCGGATTAAGACAATATTGCATTGTTTGGGTTTTAAAAAAAAGGAGGGTAAAATGATAATATGAAAAATATAACTATACTAGCATCTTAGTAAATTTTAAGCATGTCCTAATTCCAACTGAAGAACACTCCAATAAATGCTTCGAACAGATTAGAAATCTACATGAGCAATTAATTACAAGTGAACTCTGGCATAAGAAAGGAACTTAAGTCAGACGTCGCCACTGCCAATTATTTTTTATGTAAATTTTTTTTCATGCATGGCATCAAACGTCGCAGATATTTTAAGAAATATAAAAGAGCGTCCATTATAGCTGTCTTTTTTCTCTATTCTCTTAATCAGTCACGGGTGTTTAATGATTTTCAAGCGATGCTCGGAGATGAAAATTAAGAGTTTTGCGCACTCTGTTTAATGAATAAAATGAGGTTAAGTGGGCTGGCATAAAATAATAACTGCTCAGTGCGTTCTTAAGAGAAGAAAATGAACGAATTCTGATTTTAAAAAAATTACTTTATAGTACATTTGTGTACATTTCTAAACCATAGACGCTAGATGTTAAAAAGTGTTTAGCATAAATCAGTGATTTCCCCTACAAAGTTCAAACAATGTTGTCAATGTTCTCAATTTAATAAAGATTTGGAAGTGGTTGTTAGTTTCTAATAATACAATTTGTTTGATATAGATGATTTGTTTTGGAATGAGCTTAGGTTATACACTAGATTGATATCTGGGAGATTGGAAACATGACAATTCGGACCAAAAACTTTCTTCTCATTTAAAGTCTTCAAAATAATCTAAATTTTTTTTGTATACTTATTCAGTTATATTTATTAATATCTTACAGACAGCAGTGTTGTTTATTGACATTTGCCAAAGAAAAAATAATAAAATAGAAATTCACCAAATCTTGAATGCCAGGAAAATGACATATTAGCTTAGAAGTTTAAAAAACAGTCATTTTAGCTAATAGTAAGTAACTCAACTTAAGCCTTTATGCTAGATGGACCATAAATTTCTTAAATTAATTCTTTTTATCCACTGTAGAAAGAATCCAAAATGTTTTTGTTGCTGATATGTACAGAATAAAATTGTGTATAATAATTAATCATTAAATAAATAAATAACTTTGATTACATTCAAGAATATTACAATCATACATAAACTTGGTATTAGGTAAATATTTGCTTTCCCTCTTTACAGTATACTGTTTAAAAAAATTTCTGGTAACACTTCAATGGCCTGGCATTCATAAGCCAGGAAAATGAAAAATTTGCCATTTTATTGCATTCAACTTTAATTTAACATTTTGGCCTAAGACGTTTACATTCCGCAGAAAACAAGAGGATTTCTTGAAATAGCTCAGATAAATCTATGTAGTTAATGTTATTAATGATTTCAAGAAGGCAGGAAAATGACAACAAAAAAACCTACTCACCTTCAAAAATTTTTTGAAATTTCAGATTTTGAACCAGAAAGTAGGTTCTTTATTCATGCAACAAGACATGTTCAGATAGGATGATATCTAATCAATCTATTAACATAAGATATTGATTGCTGGCACTATCTATTTTGGTTATGCATCACTAAATAAAAGTAGAAAGGAAAATGACAGATTTTCATATGACAAACAAATTATTGACAGAAAAAATTCTCTTAAACGAAGTTTTTGTAAATAATACCTTCTGCGTATATTCTAGAGATGCTTACAACAGTTGAGATAAAAAAAATTAGATATTGAAAAATTTATGCGAAGTTTTGAAGCTAGTTATTATTGGAAATATTGTTTGTGACATGCCAGAAACATGACATTTTGAAATTAAATTAAATTTTATAAATATACAAAACAGTCGATGCTAGTACAAGGTCATTTTAAAATGCTAACAGCAATGTTATTTATTAAAATTTAAGAAAAAAGTTCTTTTAGTAGTGTAGTAGTATTAAATCTTGGAGCAAGAGACTGTCATATTTCGTGAGAATCACCCATCTATCTATCTAATCTTTACTGGAAATTAGTGCAGGATGGCAATGAAAGCTTCAATCATTTCCTGACCACTATGAGCAGGATTTTTTATATTTTATTTCATAACCGTCTTTGAACAGCCGACCCAATTTTTCGATTTACGACTACCAATGTTCAATTCCTCAGTCTTGTAATTTTGAACCCAATCCAGAAGACAAGGGAACTCCTGGATCAAGTATTGAGAGAAATTTGCCTTCGTGGAGGACTTTTTGAGGGAACTACCTGCATTTGCATTACATGGAGAGGAAGACCACGAGAACCTTCCACTGTTATCACTGTGGACGTCAGCACTGTGGTCGGTGCAAGTCGGATGCGGATTCGTATCGGCCAGCCATTGCTATCGACCAGCATTTTAAAACCGAATAGAAATTATCCTCAATATTAATGAACTCTTTGCGATTTGCTGTTTCACCCAAATTTTAACTGAAGCTCTATTCCGTATGACAATGNCAAGAAGACAGGAAAATGACAACATAAAAACCTACTCACCTTCAAAAATTTTTTGAAATATCAGATTTTGAACCAGAAAGTAGGTTTTTTATTCATGCAACAAGACATGTTCTGATAGGATGGTATCTAATCAATCTATTAACATAAGATATTGATTGCTGGCGCTATCTATTTTGGTTATGAATCACTAAATAAAAGTAGCCAGGAAAATGACAGATTTTCATGTGACAAACAAATTATTGACAGAAAAAGTTATCTTAAACGAAGTTTTTGCTAATTACTTCCCTCTGCGTATATTCTAGAAATGCTTACAACAGTTGAGATAAAAAAATTAGATATTGAAAAATTTATGCGAAGTTTTGAAGCTAGTTATTATTGGAAATATTGTTTGCGACATGCCAGAAACATGACATTTTGAAATTCAATGAAATTTTATAAATATACAAAACAGTCGATGCTAGTACAAAGTCATTTTAAAATGCTAACAGCAATGCTATTTATTAAAATTTTTAAAAAAAGTTCTTTTAGTAGTGTAGTATTAAATCTTGGAGCAAGAGACTGTAAATTGTCATATTTCGTGAGAATCACCCATCTATCTAACTAATCTCAATTGGAAATTAGTGCAGGATGGTAATGCAAGTTTCGATCATTTCCTGACCACTATGAGCAGGATTTTTTATATTTTATTTTATAACCGTCTTTGAACAGCGGACCCAATTTTTCGATTTACGACTACCAATGTTCAATTCCTCAGCCTTGTAATTTCGAACCCAATCCGAAAGACAAGGGAACTCCTTGATCAAGTATTGGGAGAAATTTGCCTTCGTGGAGGACTTTTTGAGGGAACTACCTGCATTTGCATTACATGGAGAGGAAGACCACGAGAACCTTCCACTGTTATCCTGACAGAAAAGGGACTCTAACCCATGATCCGTCTACAACTGAGGATATTTCACGTCAGCACTGTGGTCGGTGCAAGTCGGATGCGGATTCGTATCGGCCAGCCATTGCTATCGACCAGCATTTTAAAACCGAATAGAAATTATCCTCAATATTAATGAACTCTTTGCGATTTGCTGTTTCACCCAAATTTTAACTGAAGCTCTATTCCGTATGACAATGCAAGTTTCAATTGTTTTCTGACCATTACAAGAAAAATTATCTCCAAGCAAAATCTCGACCGCTTGTCGACCAATCAGATGTAGACTGGAGGTCTCTGCTGGATGACAATATAAACTTCAATGATCTTCTGTCCACTGCAAGCAGAATTTATATAGCTCTGTTATCACCAAATAGAATTTATGGTATACCAAAATTTCGATTATCTTCTGACTAGATAGAGGGTTTAAACATCTCCGTAGGAGTTCCATGTCTGATGCCCTAAAATCCAAATTATGCTTTTAATCTTGTTTCTAGACCATATACGTATTTTATTTCAGGTTTTTTGCATCGATAGGAAAAGTAGAAGTTTTTTTAAAGCTTTCTCGAAAAGTAAATAGCTGGACTGAAGCCCTTTCTGAGTTGCCTCTTCTGCAAGAAAAATTTATTCCAAGCCGAGATTTTGACGGTTTCTCGATATATGTTATAAATAATTTAGAATCATTTTGCAAATAAACGAAATGCAAATTTAGTTTAAAGTTACGATCAGTGGCTCCCCGAAAATTCTGTTCCTTCAGGCCCGAATTTCTTAATCAGGCTTTGTATTTAACGTGTACTTAATTTACTGCAAACAAATGGTATAAGAATATTCGATTTTTAATTTTAAATGTTTTTATTTTAACCAAATGAATGGTGTTCCCCTCTTTCAATTCCCTTTCCCTTTTCATAAACCCGCTCCCTTCATTAAGTGACATTGTGAACGGCCACACATACGTTATACTCGTTGTAAATAGATTGAAGTTTCAAGTTTATTTAATTTTTACACTCATTACACTTTAACCCTCTCTGTTACCATGGTTTCGGAAAATCTTGCTTTAGGTTGTAATAAACTGGCGGTGGAAAAAAGTATGATGTACCGTAGACATAGTTACGGAGAGGGGTAAAATTGTGGAAAAATCATGCAACCTTCAGACATCTTTTCTATTTACAAATATTATAAACCCACCTCGTCCTTAAGAAATTATGTGTTTAATGTTGACAAAAATAAAACCATTTTCTCTCTCTGAAAAACAGTATTTAAAATTGCTACGAGTGATTTACTGAAAAATAAATCTCCTTTTGATTGCTTCAAAGATTTTTTTTTGATTGACTAACATTTTGCTTTTCACAACTCAGCAATAAAAATATTCACAGTGCCATGAAAAATTCCTTAAGGTTTATGTAATCGGTGTCAGAGAAAATTGTTTTTATATGTTTTCATCTTGAAACAATGTTTATCCTGAGAAGGATATTGATCGAAATGATTCAAAGTTGTTTATTTATACCTGAAGAAAAAGTCAGGAGGAGATGAACAACTCATTTAACATTTTCCTTAATTAAAATTCATTTCGCAATTTTTCCCTGAACGATTGAGAGTGACAAATAATTAGAGACGTTTAGTGTTTGTCTATAGTTAATTAATTTCCAATCAATTTTGTTTTGAACAGTAATTAGCGGTTTATCCTAGTAAAGCTGAAAAATGATTCAATTGTGTAGCATATTTTGCAGTATACTTCGGTATATTTTTTAGTGTTATGTCCTATTTTACGCTGTCCCACCGGTGACTGGCGTGGCCAAAATTAAAAGTTCAGTGCCAGACACCGGTGACTGACGCGGCCAAAACGAAAAGTTCACTGTCAGTCATCGATGGTTGACGCGGCTAAAATGAAAAGTTCAGTGTCAGTCATCGATGGCTGACGCGGCTAAAATGAAAAGTTCAGTGTCAGTCATCGATGACTGACGTGGCCAAAACGAAAAGTTCAGTGTCAATTATCGAAGACTGACGCAGTATTCAATGTGTTAAGGATCTCATTTTGACTGAAAAATAATTTTACTTCCACCATGTTAACCTACAGAGAATTATATGCCCGGAATTTCCTAATTTATTATATTATTATTAACGTATTATTATTATTAATAATTAACATTTTTGAAGACTTTTATTCATTGAAAAGTTACAAGTTTCATAAAACTTAGTTATCAAAAATGAAATTTTAAGATTGTAAGTCTTTTTTAAAACTCCTAAAATTTGAAGGTTTTTAAAGTGCAAGTTTTTTAAAATTCTCACAAGTTTCAAATTTAGTCAATAGAGTGCATTTCAATGAATAAAATGAAACAAAAATTATTGAAACCAAAGTTCATAAATAAGGAAATTAAAATCCTTTCTCTCCCTCAAAGAGGCCCTTAATGTTTATATTTGATTGCTTTATAGTTCACAAAAAAGTTTTAATAATGAAATGAAAAATCTTGCTTAATTTTACAAAATCTTTTTTCAATAAACAAAAATACCAACTTCTCAATAAACATTCAAAATTTATATATTTCCTTTTTTCTTCTATTATGGGAACTTTTCAATGGTTTATTTATTCTTCAATAATAAAAATAATTTTCGTTTAAAAATATCTATACTTGATTTTACAATACTTGATTTTACTTGATCTAATTTATCCACAGGGTAGAGCTCACACTCCCCTGTGATATTTTAAGGATATATAACTTTTTTATGCTCCAGTTGAAGTTTTTACTATTTTTATTTCAAATATAAGTATTAATTTGTGATTGTATAAAAACTTTCTCATTGTAGCATAGATATTTAAAAAGTAAATTAAAAAAAATAATTCTGATGCAAACTAACTTGTGAAAAATTTCCCGAAATCATATTTCAGTTAGCAGGCAACCTAACTGCAAGTATTGTATTTTCATTTTTATTTTGTTCGAATTGAAAGATTAATTAGTTAATCTTTTTTTAAACTTATTAGAAATATTAGTATGTGAAGCATGTTTCTTTATAGATGGAACAAAGGCGTGCAATAAAAGTAATAATACAATATATATTTATATAATATATTATTTGAATATTTCAGAACTTTAATACTTAAGAAATGTATGAGGAAATAAGAAATTTTAAATTTATTTGTGGCATGTAGAAACTTTTCTTTTTTTCCAATGGCAGGCACTGAATTTGAATCGTTGCCTATACTATGCCAGAATTGTTGCTCATTTCGCGTTACCCAGTGGGCACCTGTGAACCAAAAACACGGAGGCGAGCAACATTGCCCACGCCACACTGCCACAAACCCGTTTATAGGGTGGACCACATTCACACACACAACAGCACAAAGAGAGAGAGAAACATCCACGCCCAGCGCGGGATTCGAACCCGCAGCCTATGGCTTCGCAGTCAGGCACGTTAACCGCTCGGCCACCTGGCCGGCACATGTAGAAACTTTCCTTTCTTCCATGGCTCTTCTGCTCTATGTGGGTCTTGGCTTGATGCGTTGTTGTTTCAATCCTCATGTTCTTAATCTTGGTTCACAGTTAGTAATTTTTATTTTGGTTGGATCTTTTGTTTCAACATCTAACCATCTCTTTTTGGGTCTTGATTTTTGGTTTCTTGAACATATTTTTAGATTTGTTTTCGGCTTCATATTTTTATCATTCTTTCTGTATAACCCAGTCATATTTAGCCCTCGTTAAGAATTCGCCACCTCGCCAAATGTGATAAAATAGCAAATTTGGCGAAAAAAATTGTGTTTTGGCGAAAGTATTGGTGATTGATTTTTCCCACTGGAAAGAAAAATATATATTTAACTCGATCCTCAAAATTACGTCAAAATGAATTTTTCTGAACAAATCTTTATTTTTTATTGGATAACAGTAATTTTCAGTAGATGCTCCGTATAACCAATTAGAATTGGGTCCAAATAATATAAGCCTGAAACAAATTGCGGTAAAATAGTTTTCTATGGGGAAAAAAGTAATCATGAAAAATTTTTAAGATTTGCATTTGGTGAAGACTCTCGAAAATTGGCAAATACTTTTGATATTTGGCTAATTTACTGGCTAAAATTTGAAATCTTCAGCGTGGGTCCTGCAATATAGACCTGATAATTATAATAGTCCGATAACAATTTTATACGTATGATAATTGTTTCATAAATTTGATATTTAATTATTTTAGCAATGGATTTGTTCTTAAACAAGTATTGTTATAAGTAATAGTTTTTACTTTCCTTTTATTTCCTCGGTTCTAAGAAATAGGTGAATTTTTTGAATAAAGATAAATTGCAATCTTTTTATCACAGTTCAAAAATTTGAAAAATTTCGAAAATAATGTTAATACATTTATTTATTTTTAATATACATTTTTTCCAAAAATTGAACTCCATGAAAATTTTTTAAGAAAATTGTAAGCTTTTATTAGGCATGGGATATAAACCTGTTCAAAACAAGAGAGCTAACTTCATATTTTATTTTGTTATTTCTTCATGTTATTTTGTCTAAGCACTGAAAAAATTTGATGAAAAAAACTTCTATTTTCACAAAAAAAAGAAAAAATTACAACTGCTCCTTGTGAAAACGAATGAAAATTATTTAGCTTTTTTATTTATATATAAAAGAATTAGGAATGATTAAAAATGTTTATGAATTTTATAAAATGAAGGATATTAAAAGGCAAGGAAATGGCACGACATTAACAGAACACAATAACAATAACATTACAAGAACATTATAACGTTATAGTGATAGTGGATGTTACTGCACTGTAAAAAAATCCCGATAAATTTACAGTATCGGTAATTTGGCAAATAAGTAACGGCACTTTGGGTGCTTCATACATAAAATTTCTTTTACCGTAAGATCCATTTTCAATTTAAAATATTATACCGTAATTTTTACAGTAACATTTATTTAATTATTACTGTAAAAACTACGGTATGTCAGATTTTTTGTTCTATAACATGGATTTTACTGTAAAAAGTACTTGTACCCTGAGTGCCGGCACTTTTGACCATAACTTGATCCGAAATTTTTCATAACGTGGGTTGAGAGATTTTTATATTTTCATGTTTTCATTTAGATTTTCGTTAGTGAGAAATATAATAAATGGACTTTTAGCACCTAAATCGAGTTTCAATCAATTAACAAACTATAAAGATGTAACTGTAAATTTTTTAAAAATAGAAATTCCTCTTTTTTTAAATTTTTTTTTTACCGTTTTTAAAATTTTTGTGTAAAGTAACCACTTCTCTGGTCTTTTTTGGGCCACTTACTTATTTTAACAGAAGTTGAATACAACTCACATATTTGATTTTACTGAAGAATCTGCCTTAGAAATGCATATTAAAAACGAAAAAAATAAATATTTTACATAGAAAAAGCTTTTTTTATAACATTTGAGTGTTTTACTTTCAATTCTAACACTCTAAACCAACTAACTCAAGAGCGCTGAGGTTTATCCTAGTTTGATTAGCTTGGGAGGTTTTTTTTTCCTTCTCGATGTCAGCCTACTCTTAATTCTTTGACGGTTATGAACGAGTTCAGCTCGCAATCGAATCGTGCCTCATAATGCGCGCAAACGAGCTCCGCTCTGGAGCAAGATTTTGACCGTAATGGTTAGTAACAAGCACTACTCGTGTAGTGAAATTTTTCCCCAATGCGCGCTGACGAGCTGAGCTCGTTCGCCATTATTATTCTGCATTGACTATGTTAAAAACGAAAAGTACGTAAAAACTGTTATTTATGTACTACGAATACTTTAAGAAATTTTTAAAACGCGTGAGGTGAGCTAACTATCTCATCCATCGCTTTGTAAAATAGTATTTCCTAGTGATAGCGAAAGTCAAGTTACTTTCAGTTTAGTATTTTTCCTTTTAAGTAATTTTTTCACCACTAAATATCAAAAACTATAAGTAACATATAAAATGCAACGTTATATAAAATGCAACAATCTACTGGTTACTCTATTAAAAAGTAAACGTAACTGTCCTTCTCCAACGAAATTTACTACATAATTTGTTATAACACTTTATTATAACAATTCCAGAAGACGGAGCCATCGCCAGAGAAGGGTGACATTTTCGTAAGTACGGAGGTGGAAAACAGATGCCACTTTCGACTACTGTTTGCACGTAATACTGCGCGAATTAATTAAACGAAAACTGCTCATTTCCCTGACCGTCAAAGGGTTAAATAAAAATATCCTTTCTGTCGCGCTTAATTTTAAGCGTTGTGTTTTCTAAAATTTCACGAAAATGTCAAAACAAGCAAGTACGGAAGAATAATTATCACACATTGGTAAGAGGTTACTAAAGGTTATATTTTGACGCTCATCTTAATTTTATCTCGCAAATTAGTCTGTAATGAATAGTTTGGAGGTAAACAATCTACTCATTAAAGCAATGGTTTACAAAAACTTCAGTGTTGTCAATAACAAAATGTCTAAATTGATAATAAATTATTATTATTTTAAATAATTATAATTAGTCTATAATTGGTAATTTATCTGTCACCAATGAAATTGTTTTCCAGTCATAGGGCTTTAATTTCAAAGCAGACAAAGCACTCATCACGGTTAAAACACTGTCAAATCTTAATTTTCAGCCTATAGTTTACAAAATACATAAATTATTAACGGGAGCAATTCTTTTGCGACCTTAACTATAATACAACTACAATACAATAATACAACTATTTCGAGTTGAAATTTCTTATCTAAGTCTTTAGCAATAAAAGGGAATCCTCAACTCCCATAAATAGTCCGCTTATTTACTACAATGTGAAAGAGGTCGTTCAACTCAAAGGAAGAAAAAAAAAATAAAGTAGTAAGTTTATTTTATGTGATTATCTTTATGAATTACTACATTTAACACAAAAACAATGACACTTAATCTGAATCCGTTTTTCATTGCCGTATTGGACTTCAAAATCTGGATGTTGAGATTTTTGGACAAATCATTTAAATAATTTGTCAAATCATAAAATTAACGAAAATTGAAACTGCATTTACCTTTAAATTAATTATTTATTTCTTATTTAACAATATTTTTTTTAAACTATTTTATTTTGGTCACAGTGATATTCAATGAGGTCAGATGTTGTGAAGTGGGTATAAAATCAAGCTTTTTTTAAATGTTTTTTTTTCCAGAGAAAGGTGGAAAGAAGGCAAAGTTTTTGTGTGATAAATCATGATAATGTATTAGATAAATGTACATGCAACTAATAATCCTACGCCCAATAAAAGTCACAATTATAAAATCCAATGCAACTTTCATTAAAACTAGTGGGCTGCGCCCCCTGCTCGCTAACGCTCGCCAACCCCCGAAAATTGCTTCGCAATCTTATACGGTTTGCTTCGCTCGCTACGAACTTAGGTACATTGCAAATGCACAAAATTCTGAGAATTCAAAACAATAATTCAAATCCATATGAAAACTTTCTTTTTAAATAAAAATTACATCTTTTTAGTAAATACTAAGTTATTAAAATAAATTTGAATTCAAATAAATGACATGTAATTCGTTAAGCCTATTAGAAATGTGCTATAGTATAATTCGTGATGTAAATCAAAAATCGTCAAATAAATTCGTAATATATAAATTCGTGAAAAAAAGCTCTTTCGACAAAATACTAAAATAGAGATCTATCGACAAAGACTACTCACTTCTGCCTAGCTTAATAGTATGAGATTGCCGCAGCTGATGCTCTCTGCTTATTTCAGTTTCCGTTTTTAAAAGCGCTGTATGTTGAGCCACCTCATCTAGATTTGGCACGTGACATTTTTAGCGGAAATCATTGGTCGATTTTCTAGCGTTGCCATTCGGGGAGTTGTGTTGAGGCTTTTTTTGTCGCCGTGTAAGAGAAATAGTAACGTAAACAAAACAAAACAAACGTTGCCACCGGCAGAAAGGAAATACAGCCAAAATTTGGGAGCCACGTAAGAGAATTATATATATTAGATTCTGACCCGCTTTTAACGAGTGGCTTTCGCAAATTCTATAAGCTCATCTGCAGTAAAGAGTGAGTTTTAGAACTTAATCTTATTTTTATCTATAAATTTTGAGGAACAAGGTCCCTTAAACTCTACAGTTACTATAACATATAAAAAGTATTTATTTTAATTTTGAGCGGAATCCTGCATATAAAATTTCAGTAGGAGTTCAAAGGTTATTGGGAATAATTATACACGTGCTGGTATAATCTTTAGGGTTTGCTGAAGAGAACTAAAATTTGAGACCTGTTTCATTCGCCAAATGTTTGGCGATGGACATTAGTTAAAATTCAAGAGTGTCCACTTTAAAAATTGCATTTTCCCCTTTGACACAGTGATGGATCAAATCTATTGTTATGACCCTCTACCCCACCTTTAGGTTCGAATATCCCAGTGTAAACAGGCATGTCCCCGGGATAGATACTGTTTGTCTAAGATAGATACTCTGCCAGACATTCGTCTGGACGGTGACTATGGTAACGAGGTATGATTATTTTAACATGGTCCCTCTTTGGGACTAGTTTCAGCGAGAGAAAAGGAGACCTCTTCATCGAAGCTACCCTCCCTAAAATGACCTCTTTTTGTTTCCATAGCACCAGACTGCCGCAGACTTAGTGGCGGTCAGAGTACCTATCTTAGACAAACAGTAGAGCCGTACCCAAATATAAAAATCATTGTGACTAGCAAGCAACTGCCAGCCTTCCCCTAGGAAATAGTTCAGAATTTATACCAAAAAGAAAAAGTCATCTAACGTAATAAACTACTGATTTTATGTAATTGTTGATAGCAACAGTTTGCCTGATATTTGATAATTGAAAACTAATAACTGTACTAGGTCACTTTTTCATATTTGATTACGGAACTGTTACTTTTCGCTACATGTTATTCTTTCGCAATTTACCCATGTTAATTAATTACTAAACAGATTATTATTACTTATTAGAATATTAAGCAGAGTTAAATAAAAACTGATTTCAAGCTGTGATGATAATTTGTTTCAAGGTTAGGAGCATTTTTATGCAGCTGCTTATGCTTTACTGAATAAAAAATTAGCAAATTTCGGAAACCTTAAAATTTTAGAAATGATTCAGTATGGTTTGATATGTAATTTTAATGCTGAATCGAATAAAATCGATTGTTTGAAAGTTACGTACATTTTTTTGAATTTCACCTTGTGAGATAGGTTTTTATATTTTAACAAATGATTGTAGCAACTAACAATTAGTTTTATTTTACTCGATATTATAAGTTATATAGGAAATATTTTACTCATCCTCTTTTAAACACATTATTTAAAATCGTTCCCTCTTAGACATTTTCCTCTCAAAAAACTGCTTGCAACTTTAAAACAAAAATGATCCTGATTAAAACAACTTTAAAACTTTAACCTTATAACACAACTTTAAAACAAAAATGATCCTGATTAAAACATTTTTAAAACTTTAACCTTATAATACAACTTTAAAACAAATGATCCTGATTAAAACAACTTTAAAACTTTAATCTTATAACACAACTTTAAAACAAAAATGATCCTGATTAAAACAACTGTAAAACTTTAATCTTATAACACAACTTTAAACCAAAAATGATCCTAATTAAGACAACTTTAAAACTTTAATCTTATAACACAACTTTAAAACAAAAATGCTCCTGATTAAAACAACTTTAAGACTTTAACGTTATAACACAACTTTAAAACAAATGATCCAGTTAGTGGTTAGTTTTATTCGATAGGGCTTAAAAAATGCATAGAAATTAGTACCTAATTTTAAAATTTTGTGTTATTAAACGATTCTTGATTACATTTATTAAAATATTAAATAACTGTTTTTTTTTGTCAAACTCTGATGTGATTGACAATAACGGAAGTCCTTTTCAGAATCAGCGACAAAAATTGATTGAAAAACCATTAGTTTTATGAAATATGACAAAAAGTTTAAAACTATAGACTAGTCTTATTAAGTTTATGCAAAGATTTGTCAGAAAAAGAAGGAAAATCTGTATCATAATGAAATATGTAGGTTCAATTATGGATAAATAATAAGTGTTGAAGATTTCTAATAAGATTGGAATAATATATTTGAATTTCTACAAGGGTTGTTAATGGCAGTATTTTCTTCAGTGTATTTTATTTTGTGGCTGTTTTAACTGTCACACTTTTAAATGCTTTTAACTATGAAGATTGAACATAAATGACAGAAGTAGAATGTCATTTATCCGAATAAGAAAATTAATTTCATCCAGTTAATTTAAATCATGAAAAAACAATTTATTTTGCTTAATTAATTCTGTTAAAGATCATATGATTCTAATATTTTAAAAACCTGTCACTATAATTTTAAATATGACTTTCTTATTAATTCATATTTTTTACTTTTAGGTTCTAATACTTCCAAGTTTCAACAGGGAGACAGAATCAATATTTAAAATATTTTTGCTAGTTTGTAAAAAAAAAATTCAATTTTAGTTTTAAATAAAAATATTTTGAAAGTCAGTTAACTAATTATTTAAATTTGTGGTTTTATAGTTTTAAAAATTCAAGCATCTTAGACATCTATTTTATAAAAATGTGAGTTCCCCCAAATAATTTTTTTAACTGTGAAATTCGGATAAGTGTCATTTCAAGATAATTTAACTGAATATATTAAACTTACAGAGAGATTATGTATTTGAAACTTTGTTTTATAGCATAACAAAGGAAGCAATTAATGTTAAAAACTTCAGGTTGATAAATGGAGATCTCTACTAGTGAAAAAATGTAAAGGTCTACACTATTCTTTATATAATATAAATAATAGTGAGGTTAAAGATTAATAAACTGATCGGAACGTATAACACCTCAATTTTTTAAATTATTACCTTCGTAAGTAGTAAAAACACAACTTTAAGTTGAACTATAAAAGCCTGAAGTGTAAAATGTCGCATCTTAGGTTGATAAATTATTACCTCTAAAAAATACAAAAATATATACTTGAGGCTAAGAAATAATAACCTAAGGTAGGACATGGAACGCTTCACGTTAATAAAAAATAACCTTTCCAATTGTCAAAAAATACACCTGAAGTTGATTTATAATAACTGGAAGTATAAATGGCACACTTTACGAAGATAAATATATACCTAACGACCATATAAATCAACACTTGAAGTTTAAAAATAATAACCTATAGAGGAGCATCGAACACCTCACGTTAATAAAAAATAACCTTTCCAATTGTCAAAAAGTACACATGAAGTTGATTTATAATGACTGGAAGTATAAATGGCACACTTTAAGAAGATAAATAAATACCTAACAACCATATAAATCAACACTTGAAGTTTAAAAATAATGACCTATAGTAGAGCATCGAACACTTCACGTTCGTAAAAAACAACCTATCCAACGGTCGAAAAATACACTTGAGGTTGGTCGATAATAACTTGATGTGAAAAACGACGCAATTTAAGTTGATACAAGAATGCCTCTACAAGCACAAAAACATATACTAGAGGGTGAAATATAGTAACCTGAGGTAGAACACAAAACACTTCACGTTAGTAAAAAACTACCTTTACAACAGTAAAAAAATACACTTGAGGTAGATCTGGAATGACCTGAAGTGTTAAATGAAACATCTTAGGTTGTTGAGTAAATACTTCTACTGGTGTAAAAAATATACTTCAGGTTGATGAGCAATAACCTATAGATAAAAAGGAAGCACCTTAAAGTTGTAAATATCTACCTCCGCACAGATGTAACATGAAATACCTCAGGTTGATAATGTATTTTAATAACAACTTCATTTATACCTTTGAAAAACACCTCATTTATACCTCAATTTTTCCGCAAGGAATCCGCTTCTGGATTCATAGCCTAGCTTGGTCTAACGATCTGTTCAAAATTTTACATGTTAAACGATTTTAACTCTACCGTTCATTCAGGCATTCGAATTCGCTTCTGGATTCATAGTATAGTTGGGTCTAACGATCTGCTCACAATTTTACATGTTAAACGAACTTTAACTCTACCGTCCATTCAGACATTCTAATCCGCTTCTGGATTCACAGTCTAGTTGGGTCTAACCATCTGCTCAAAATTTTACATATTAAACAGGCTTTAACCAGTGCCGTAACTTCACCCCTCGGGGCCCTGGGGCAAACATTTTTGGCGGGGGCCCTTTCAAAAACTTTCAGTACTCCATCTCTAACCGTCATTTTAGCTATTTATGTATTATGTTCGTGAATATATTTATGAAAACAAGTTATTTGTATGCATATAAATTGGATTGCAAAACATTGTAAGTTTTTAACATGACGAAATGCAAAATTTCAGCGAAATCGACTAATCCTGAGAAATTAAATTTTAAAAAAGTCGTACTTATAAAACTCGATTTCTCAGGAACTAATGCACTATTCAACCAATTTCGCTCAAATTTTTATTTTCCATGTGGAATTGAACACTTTAAAATGATACAAAAAAAAAAAAACTATATGCCTTACGATTCAAAAGTTTTCAGACTACTATTGTCCCAAAAGGACAATAATAATAATAATAATCGTTAAGACATGGTTTCTAGCAGATCACCGAAGTCAAGCATCAGTGGCTGTGGTCAGTGTGCGGTTGCGTGACCACTTGGGTCAGTCTGCGTAGGGACCGAGGGTGTGCGGTATTGGTCCTCGTTAAGCTGTTCAACGATAAAGTGCTCGACTTCGCGTGCAGGTCACCGGCTACCGAAGCGGGGGTGCCATCCCCTCTACAAAGGATCAAACCTCAAGGGATGTTTCCCAGACCGTCGCCAATAGCCTATTATTGTGCAGCACTAGTGCGACGTAAATGATCAACAACAGACTATTATTAAATAAAAAATAATAAATATTTACTAAAAGTTATTTTATGCATGGAATTATCTTTAGATAACAGAATTTTATAATCGTGTGCAAAAATTTTTCAATTCCCTTAAAAAGCTCTCGATCTGTAGTGAAATACAAAAAAATAAAATTAACATTTGGGGGTCCAAACTTTGGACAGCTCACCCGACACAACTATTGGGACCATATTCCCCATATTACAGCTACCTCCTATACTACGGGGGTTAGGAAATCGAATCTGTTGAACAAAAGTTATGTTTCTTCAGAGAAAGTATGTTTTTGTGTCTGATTACGTAACTTAAAATATCGTGCACTAATTAATTTGCCTGTTTGATGTCACACCCTCGAATTATTAAGATGGAGTCCTAGAACGTGAAGATCCGATCATTAAATCAAATCAAAAGTTATTCAGGGTGGTACTTTTTTGGTTCACTGTACTGTACGTAAATGTTACCAATTTACGACATCTCACCGAGGGAATTTGACTTAGGGGGAAAATAGCTATTCATGTTGTCCACTCCTGTCCCCCATGTCCAGAGTAGCTTCCTTTTCCTCTAAATATAATGCTAATCATAAAGTGCCAATTTTATAAACCTGTTAAATCCGGTTACTATACCGTTAGGAAGGTCTTTTCAAGCAAAACCATTATAAAAATTAAAATTATTTTTTAGTTTCAAATCTAAAAGTTTTTGATCGCGTTATGGAAACAGAAGGAAATTACAGACTTTGTTTTTCTATCGGCACATGTACCCACATTTTAAAAAGTCCTATTTAAAAAAATATTCAGAAATTGTTTCTCTATATACATCGATTAACAAAAACAAAGTTGCCTTACTCCAATATGGACATGTCCCCAGAAAATCGCTCTTGAATATTTGTCCTATGTATTCATGAAGCCATGTAATCATATGTGACAAAATTATGACAAAGAGTAATAGTTTTTTTTATGAAAGAAAAATGAGAAAAACTCAAAGCATATTTGCTAATTAAAAAAAAAATTCTTTTTAATGGTTTGTCTTGGAAACGAATTTTAATTGCCACGGATTTCTAAGCTGATATTCATAGCTTTTTTATTAAATTAAATGCGTTCTTTTATTAAATTAAATATGATTTTTTTTAATATAAATAAAGATTGCATTTCACTTTTCAATGAAAACAAAGTTGTTAAAAACACTAAAAATTTGAAGTTCCAATTTAAAAAATTTAAAGGTCTTAATAATTTGAAGAATATAAAATAAGAACAAAATCCATGCACACAATAAGCAGTAAAATTATAAATTAAAGTATTTAGTATACAAATTAAATTTTATATACGAACATAAAAAAAAGCAATTTTTATGTTACCATTCTTATACAAGAATTCTAACAGTATATAAATATAAAATTTAAATGTATTAAATGAGTTAATGCAAACATTTACTTACCTCCTTATAAATAAATTTACATTTGGTTTTCTTGTTTTCCAAAGAAATTTTTTATTAAGAATGGGAATTATTGATATCATGATTTATGTTAGAAAAAAAGGAAGTTGCAAGTAATTTCAATAACTCTTAATTAAAGTTAAATTTTAATATCAAAAATTGAATAAAATAAAAGCTAACAGAAAATTTATACGTTTGTCTCAGAAGAAATCTCTTGACAAAATGACCTAAGTAAATGTCAACAAGACTCATCCCCTTTGATCCCTTAAAAGCTTACATCTATTTTCCTAGAACATCTAGATAATTGCTAGTTTAAGACAACTTAAGGGACATATAGATGGTACTGTAAATATATGACATTTTATAAAAGCACAAAAGAGACCAGGGTCACAAAAATGATTAAGGCAATTTAAAGAAGCAAAAGGTCAGTTTCCCATGGTGTAAAAGGAGATGGCTATTTTTTGAGGAGTCAGATAACTGTGGGTCAACTCTGTGGGTGGTATGAAGGTTTAAACACTTTCATACCACCCACAGTCAAAGGATTCTTTAAAATATATCTATTAGTCTCAGTGCAGGATGCATTTTTCAGGATGCAAAACAGTGGTACTTATTTTAGTTTTCTAAACACTTGTTATGTTTTTTTATGATGTGCTCCTATTCTCCTTTCGTGTTTTAGTTTTAAATTTTTTTAATGAATTAAAAGTCGTAATATGTAGAAAAAAATTGAAACAAAATCGAAGTATTTTTCTTGTGGGGGGGGGGAGGGTNGGGGGGGGGGGGGGGAGTTTCTACTTCAATTTGGAAAATTGCTAGTAAATTGGAAAATAAAGTAGTTTCTTTTTCTAAAATTCTCAATTCTATTTTACATTATTGTAGCAAACGTCAAATTTTCAGAAGGGGTGGTGCACATTATCTTCCATCTCAATTGAATTTCAGAGGAAAATAAAGTTTTCGATTTGGAAAATAGCTTTAAAGTCGAAAATAAGAGTTAAATATATATTTTACTTGACTCTATTCCTGCGAATGTCTGAATTCCAGAAGGAGTGAAGTATATTCTTCGCCCCTCACTTTAATTTAAGAGGAAAATAAAATTTTCTTTTTGGAAAATAGATTCAAAGTTTTTTTAAAAAAAAAAAAAAAAAAAAAAAACTTTTACTAGATTTTATTATTTCAAATGTCTAAATTTCAGAAGATATATAACACATTTTAGCCCCCCTTACTTTATATCAGAAGAAAATAAAGTTTCCTATCCCTTTACTATAATTTTAAGAGGAAAATGAAGTTTTCGATTTGGAAAATATCGTCGAAGCTATGAAACAAAACAATTCTTTTCTTCTAAAATTTCCTACATTACTTGATTTTATTCTATTAACGTCTAAATTTCTGAAGATGAGAAGCAAATTTCCCGCCCCCCTCACTTTTATTTCAGAAGAAAATAAATTTTTCTATTTGGAAAATAGATTCAAGGATGAAATTTTCCTCAGTTACCAATTTCAATTATTTTTTAGCACTTTGAAATTTCAAAAGGGGCGAAACACTATATTCGACCCCTCATTACTATTTCGGAAGAGTGAAAATTGGAAATAAAATATTTTTTCCACTTTCACTTTACATTTCCATGAGTCGAAAAACACATTAATTGCCCATAAAAAAATAAAGTTTCCTACTTGATGTATAACTTCAAAGCTGAGAGAGAATAGCTTTTCTTTTCTTCTCTAACATTACCTATTTTAATGGACTTCGTCTTGGCGAATAACTAAATATCAGAAGAGGCAAAGCACATAAATGTTAGTGGAATATAAAATTTTCTTATTTCAAAAATAGCTTCAAAATTGAAAAAAAAATTTCAATTTCCGATTATACTTTATTGTTGTGAGTGTCTAAATTTCAGGAGGGGCGAAACGCATCGTTTGCCCCATCACTTAAATTTTAGAGGGGCACTCTGCCTCCCTCTGGTTGGCACGCCACTGGGTCTGACGCTAGATAATAGCGGAAACAACTAAGTACAGAAGTGCAATATACAAAGTGTGAACAATCAACTACATGCAGCTGTGGCCTTTCCCATTCTCTGCAGAGCGTGTTTGTTCTTCTGAGAAAGGGAAATAATTCGCGAAAAGGTATTTTACCGTTTTATACCCTTTCCTTTATGTTATAGTAGGTACGTAATTACAAAAAAGGAAATTTTCAGCAACTCTATCTTAACACAATTTCTTTCTTACATATATAGAGTACTGTATTTTGAAAAAACATGATGTGGTCACTTCATGTGGGGCGCCCTTGACCGTCGGGGCCCCGGGACGGTGCCCCGGCTGCCCGGCGTAGTTACGGCCCTGGCTTTAACTCTACCGTCCATTCAGACATTTTAATCCGCTTCTGGATTCACAGCCTAGTTGGGTCTAACGATCTGCTCAAAATTTTACATGTTGAACGGACTTTAACTCTACCGTCCATTCAGACATTCTAATCCGCTTCTGGATTCACAGCCTAGTTGGGTCTAACGATCTGCTCAAAATTTTACATGTTAAACAGGCTTTAACTCTACCGTCCATTCTATTTTCTGAAATTTCAATAATTTTTTTTACTCTCTTGTATTTGATCCTAGACAATTTTTTTTCGTTTTAAGATGAAGCCGATATTTTCTTATGGTAATTTTTCATTTATTATTATTATGCAAAAAAAAAAAAAAATTATACTTTTTTTGTCGAAATTTTTTTTTGACCAACCTTAATTAAAATAATAAATATTTACTGAAAGTTATTTTTCAGAAGGAAATATCTTTGGATAAACGAATTTTATAATTGTGCTCAAACATTTTTCAATTCACTTTAAAAGTTTTCTAGATATAGTGAAATATGCAAAAAGTAAACTTAACATTAAGTGGTCCAAACTTTGGAGCGTTCTCCTTACCAAACTATTGGGACCACATTTCGCAGATAACAGCTACCCGCTATATTTTGGGGGTCAAAAATCTAAATCCGTTGAAAAAAAGATATGTTTATTCAGAGAAAGTACTCTTTTGGATCTGATTTCGAATTTTAAAATGTCGTCTGCACTTATTATTTAGCATATTTGAGGTCACTCCCTCAAATCCCTTAGGATTGAGTCTTAGAACGTGAAGATCCGATCATTAGATCGAAAGTTATTCAGTGTGGTCCTTTTTTTTAATCTTTTTTGCTCAACGTATTTTCAGAATTAATTTCTGATTTTTTCATTTTAAATTAAGTTTTTGTGAACAAAATACTGCATATCGAGGAATTTTTTACTGACTAAATACTTTAAAGTTGCAGTAAGTTTCGCAAACTATGAAAATATAATTTAAACACATTACTTGCAGAAAAATGTAATTGTAGAATTGTTACATATCCACTTTAGAGAAAAATAAGGAAATATAAAGTCTTTATAATACGGAAAAATAAATCCGAATGAAGCAATTTATTGAGGTGAATAGTCAAGCTTTACTTTCAAGGTTATAGGATTTTACAGTGAATATCGTTACTTAAGCATTTAAATTTCTATACAATGGTAAAAATAAATATGACATTCATTTTACATTTGCTTACATTATATACTGAGCGCGAACATGGGCTGATGAAACATAAAAAGGTAGAACACTAAAAAATTCCGGAAATCAGATTGCCCGTTCTTCTTACCGGGGCATGTTATAAAACAAAAAATCTGTCATATCAAATATTTACAATGAAAATTGCAGTAAATCATATCGAGTTAAATATTATTGTAAAAATTACAGCATAATACTTAATGGTAAAAATGAATTTATGGTAAAATGGAATTCAAGAATGATGCACCCAAAGTACAGGTATTTAATACCGCAATTTCATCCAGAATTTTTTGCGGTGCACAAAAAAGTACTATCAGTTGTCTTTGAGTAAAAAGGAGAAAATAAACGCAATATTGTGAGCAAATTATTCTGTGTCTACCGCAATCTTCAATCTTTTCTGATTTTTTATTGTTAAACTATTTTCGTACAGAATAAAGCATATCGGGAAATTTTTTTCCCTAGAAAACGCTATCGAGCTGCAATAAAGTTGCGCAAACTATGAAACTCTAATTGCAACTAATTACTTGTTCAAATATGTAAAGGTAGAATTTTTTCCCATTGTAATTATACATTAGAGAGCGATAAGGGAATATTAGTCTACATAATCCGGTAAAATAAATCGAAATGAAAAAAAAAACTATATAATACTTACTAAATTATACTGAACTGTATAATACTTAAGGGTAAAAATGAATTTACGGTATAATGGAATTTAAGAATGATACTCCCAAAGTACTGGTACTTTATGTCGTAACTTGATCCGGAATTTTTTGCGGTGTACAAAAAAATTCTATCAGTTGTTTTTGAGTTGAAATGAGAAATAAACGCTAAATTGTGAGCAAATTATTCTATGTATAACGCAATCTTCGAATCTTTTCTGATTTTTTATTGTTAAACTATTGTTTTTGTACAGAATAAAGCATATTGGGAAATATTTTTTCCTAGAAAACGCTTTCAAGCTGTAATAAAGTTGCGCAGATTATGAAACTCTAATTGCAAGTCATTACTTGCTTAGAAATGTAAAGGTAGAATTTTTTTTCTATTGTAATTATACATTAGAGAGCGATAAGGGAATATTAGTCTACATAATCCTCTAAAATAAATCCAAATGAAAAAAAAACTATGTAATACTTACTATATTATACTAAACTGTATAATACTTATGGGTAAAAACGAATTCACGGTAAAATGGAATTTAAGGATGATGCTCCCAAAGTACTTTATGTCGTAAGTTGATCCGGAATTCTTTGCGGTGTACAAAAAATTCTATCAGTTGTTTTTGAGTTGAAATGAGAAAATAAGCGCTAAATTGTGAGCAAATTATTCTATGTGTAACGCAATGTCCGATTTTTAATTTTTAAACTATTGTTTTTGTACAAAATAACGCATATTGGGAAATTTCCTTTTCTTAGAAAACGGTTTCAAGCTGTAATAAAGTTGCACAAATTGTGAAACTCTAGTTTTAACACATTACTTGTGAAGGAAAATGTAAAGGTAGAATTCCTCCACCTTCCCTAATTTAACATTAGAGAACGATAAAGGAATATTAGTCCCCATAATCCTCTAAAATAAATCCAAATGAAAAAAAAAATTATTGACGCACTCATTCAATGTGTATTTTTTCAAGGTTATCGGATTATACAATTAACACTAAAATTTTTGCACTTCATAAAAGCAAAACGTCAACCGTATGATGAAAATAGACGAGGAAGCAATGCCCCTCATTACATACCTGTAACTTCTTAAAGGAAACAGAACTCATTTTTCATTCCTAATTACTAAAAAAAAACGTCTCCAGTTCATATACATTGAAGAGGATGTATTTAAAGCTAAAATAATAATAATAAAAAAATAGTTTTTAAATCACATTTTTGATCCTAGCCTGATCAATTGTGTTTGAAAGGTTTAATACTTCTCGTCTCTTGGGAGGTTATATTGATTCAGGTGAAGTATTTAAAAAGGAAGATAGGCATTGGTTTTTGGGTATTTTGTCCATTTTGTGTTTGTATCGTTTTATTTAACATTTTATCTAAAAATGATATGGAATCATGCTGTGCAGTTTTATAACAAATTATTCGATGACAAATCTGGTAAGCCTTTTGTTAATAATATATTTTTTAATCCTGTATGCTGTAAAATATTTAAATATTGTCTGCTTCAATATATTTTGTGATGCGACTTATTTTTTTTTGAACTAGTAAACTTCAAATCATATTTTCAATTTTTTCACATTTGATTTTTAGTAATTTTTAATTATTAAGAGATTTTTTTTAGTACAGCGTTATAATATGTAACAAATATGTTAGTGAAATAATGCATGTTAATTTTTTTTTTAAATTTTACTATCGCTTTTTAATTTTTTTTTCGGATTTTATTTGGGCTGTGTTGAGTGATAGTACCAATAGAAATACTTGAATAGAAAATAAACAATCATAAATGCAATAATAAAGGCGACTTTTCTCTGAACTAGTAACCTTCAAATCATATTTTGAACTTCTACACATTTGAGTTTTCTTAATTTTTTGTCAGGAGTATTTTTAGTAAAACATTATAGAAATGTTAATTACATAAGGTATGCTAACATTTTTATTTTAATTTACAATCGCATTTTCAGTTTGATCACATTTTATTTATTTTATGTAATAGAGCCAATTCTAAGAACTCAAATGAAAAATATACGATCATAAATATTATACAATACTAATTAAAATACACGATATATTTTAAAGACGGCTCTTTTCTGAACTTTCGAACTTAGATAATTATTTTCACCTTTTTCATATTTGTCTTTTAGTTTTTTTTATTAGGAGATTTAACATTAACATTACATTAAACATGTACTGTTAATAACAACATTAAATAACATGTAAATGGTTTATTTTAAGTCATTTTCTTCACATTTTATATAGGAAATGTTATGTTGTAAAATCAACACAAATACTCGTATAACAAGAACATTATTATTATTATTATTTTTTTTTGTTGAAAATATGAGTTTGATACAAATTGCTTAATTATTTGAATAATAACTATTTACTTCTAATAAATGTTGTCCTCTTCTTTAACTACTGTTTGTAACAATTCTTCTATAACTCTTATTATAGTTTATCTCTCTGTTTACGATAATTTTAATATTTTATTCCCCTGATTTTGATTATCGTGAGACATTAGGAGGAGTAGTAAAATTATTCAAACATTTTATGTGCATGGGTCTGTGTGTCTCTTTTATAACTACGGAAGCCTTTGTACTAGGATCTCGTGATTTAGGCAGCGTACTCAAGGAAAAATTTTAGCTACGTATCGTAAAACAAGCATTAAAATCCCGATTAGTTAGTTTGTTTCAAAAATAATATTTTTTCATGGGTTTAGCATTAGGCATTCCTGCAAATTGACACTTCTTTTCATTTATTTAAAGAAGGGCGTCATTGATGTTTACAAGTTTTCAGATCTATTTAATCAAAAACGAGTTTCCCTGGGAGTCTATTGCGTGCTCTTTAACTATCTTTTGTTTGTTATGACAGGTAAGATCAAGGATCAACGTGATCGGTATGTGTGGTTATGCCTCCGAATTAGTGTTTCTAGAATAATATGAAATAACGTGTTCATTTCGTTTATAGTTTGGTTCTTGCAACTATGTCTTATCAAGTGGTTTTTCATGGCGTGTTAATGTTACAGTCTTGGATTTATTATCCCGACAAAACAATTTTCGGATTTGACTTAAATGGATACCTGCAAGCGACATCAGACCTGCCTGTCGAACTTGTCGTGTTTTTATAAATCTAAATAATGTAAAATCAACTATAAATGAAATAAAAAAGTTATGTTTTGTACTGAAGTGCGGAATTATCGGAAACAATGACTCATTAGTGGTATTGTTTGACTGTCATAAGTTGGACTCGAGCAATAGCATAATTTTTGGTGACAATGTGTAGTTAATTTTTGCATTGATAAGTTCAATTTCTGAAAAGTCTTTCGTAATATACGAGGTGTGCTACAATTGGGTATAATATGAAAAAAGCACAACTACTTCCACTTACTAGGAATAACATTTACCTTTTAGTTTAATTAATAAACTGAGTTTTAAATATGCTTACTAAATTCATAAACTTCGGTAAAACAACAATATAAATTATTTCCAAAGGAACTAGACTAATACAATTCCAACCTGGCGAGTAGCGACTTATAACAAGACACTTCGTTTGATGCTTTTACTTGTTGCTAGAAATCAGGTTCGCAGAAAATGCTGTTTACTAGTTAAATTTAGTAGGAATAACACGATCTGTGACGTAGGCTATAGTATACCCAATTATAAATAATGATAAAACTAGTGGGCTGCGCCCCCTGCTCGCTGACGCTCGCCAACCCCCGAAAATTGCTACGCAATCTTATATGGTTTGCTTCGCAAACCAAGCTCGCTTCGCTCGCTACTAACTTAGATACATTGCAAATTCACAAAATTCTAAGAATTCAAAACAATCATTCAAATCCATATAACGACTTTTTTTTTTTTAAAATTTACATCTTTTTAGTAAATACTAAGTCAGTAAAATAAATTTTAATTCAAATAAATGACATGTAATTCGTTAAACCTATTAGTAATGTGCTATAGTATAAAATCTTAAGATAAAATTTCTAAAACTGATATCTCTTTAAAAAGGTTAAAATTTTGGCTATAATTAAGTCTATTAAAAATTTAAATAAGAGAAATTGCAATGGAAAAACCCTGCATAAACAAAACATTGAATTTCGGAAGAAATCTCGTTTGGTGAGAATGCTCTCTCTTGTCAAAAAATACAAAATAAACTGACCTCAAATAAAACTCAAAGGACTTCGAATCAAATAATTTAGGAAACTACTATCACGTTTAATACAAAAGGAAGATTTATTAACTAAACAATAAAATTACAGCATCGCAGTTCCAAAAAAGAAATATCACACTCACTCAAAAAAAAAAATAAATAAATAACAATTTACATTCTAAATAATCACCATAGCAACCACAAAACTCTTCTCGTTACCACCTATAAACTGATATATAATAAATAAATTATTTAACAAAAAATACGATGCGCATACGCACATAATATTTTACACTCTGGTTATTTCAGTTTCCGCTTTTAAAAGCGCTATATGTTGAGCCACCTCACCATGTGACATTCTTAGCAGCAATGATTGGTCGATTTTCTAGCGTTGCCATTCGGGGAGTTGTAATGTGGCTTTTTTTTATCGCCGTGTAAGAGAAATATATATATAGATATGCCTAGTTGCGTAGTGTTAATTATTATCGATATATAGATTGCTTAAGTTTTCTATTCCATACTACAAAAAACGGTATACGGCTAGCTCGTAACTTAGAAAAACACATAAATATATTTACCATGTACTCTTAATACATTTCTGTAATAAAAAGTAAATCAATAGTAGAAAAGTTAAAGAAAACAGATAAATATCATTTTAATGCATTTGTAATTTCATTACATCGCAATACTAGAATTGTATATTAATATTTCACGAAATAAATATAATATTTTTATGGAAAAAAACCATCTATGCTTGTATTTTAATAAATATTTATGTATTTTGGAATTAATAAAAATGTTTTTTTTTCTTTACGTTTTTGGACCCTTTTGTTGTGACCTTAGACTATTATCTAAATGAAATCAGAAATTTATAATTGTTTGTATGATTTTTATTTTGATAGATACAAAACTGATTCATAACTTCCACGCAGAATACAAAGCAAATTAACGATTTGAAATGTATTCCGAAATTTTTTGATAGATACAAAACTGATTCATAACTCCCACACAGAATACAAAGCACATTGACGATTTGAAATTTATTCCGAAATTATATAGAAACAAAGGTAATATGTCATGTGTCGCTGCTCGGTATACATTCGCCCTGTATTCTCTTTATTGATGATTTTAAGGTTATAGCTACTGCTCGGTATATACTACCCTGTGTTCTCTTTATTGATGGTTTTTTAAAGGTTAAGTCCTACTGCGTGGTATGCATTTGCCCCGTATTCCCTTTAATGATGATATAATGTTAAGTGCCCAGTATGCATTTGCCCGTATTTCCTTTACTGATGTTATTTAGGATTAGAAGCTACACTGGTCGACAAAATTAAGAGATGGAAGACATTTTCCCAAATATCTTAAAAAATACAGAATATAAATAAATTAAATTTGGTATGGATATAGCTTATTCCATGATAATAAAGTATGCAAAACAAAAATTAAAGTGACACTCACTGGCAAGACCTATTGCCAATAAATCCAATGTAGTCTTAATTTAAGGATAAAATATGACAATAAAGGAGAGGCTTGTACAGTGTGTGTTGCCTCCAGTATGGTCACCCCTGACAGACAGACAGCATGCACAACGAGTATGCATGCTGTTAATAAGGGAGTTAATGAGGACTTGTGGAAGATCCTCCCATTCTTCCACCAGAGCAATTTTTAACTCCAGAATGGTTCTGGGGGGGGGGGAGGAGGTTGGCGCATCGCAATAGCTCTCCCAAATCATCCCAAGCATGTTCAATAGGATTCAGGTCAGGGGATTTAGCTGGCCAATCCATTCGTTGAATATCCTCGCATTCCAGATACTCATTAACCATGAGAGCCCTATGTGGTCGCGTATTGTCGTCCATAAAAATGAACTCAGGGCCAACAGCGCCCCTGAAAAGACGCACATAGGACTCTAGGACCTCCTGCCAGTACCACTGGGTATTCACGGAACCATTGTCAAACACATGGCATCTTGCATGATTCCTGACCAAACCATGAGTCCTCCACCGGCATAATGGTCCCTTTCGATAATGTTGCTGGGATGGTATCGGGTTCCAGGTTCCCTCCATATCAATAGCCGTCCAGAAATAGCGTCATAAAAGAATATAGCGTCATAGAAATGTGCGAAAAGGCTTTCCATCTCTTAATTTTGTCCAACAGTGTACAATCTTGTATATATTTGCACGGTATTCTCTTTACTGATGGATTAGAAGCTACTATTTTGAATATATTTGTACGATATTCTCTTTACTGATGTTTTTCAAATGCTTTTGTCTGGTATACAATTGCCTACATTTTTTATAGATTTTTTATTTAAAAGTTAAATGCCACTGCCCGGTGTATATTTTCCTGGTGTAAACTAGAGAGAAATTCAGACTCGCTTTTAGTTGTTTAAGTCAATCAGAGGCCAAGGAATTTTTATCCGGGTCAACCCAGAGCCCAAGACACGTCGGATAACTTATAACCCAGGTCCGAGTGAGGCCAAGATATATGTTATTAAAGACCAAATTTTGAGGTATCGCTACTCAAAATTTTTTTTGTCTAAACATTTAATTTAATCATTAAATTTTCCTTTCCTATAACCTGTAAAAAAAAACTTACTGAAATATCAAGATGACTAATACAAAAAGGAAAATCAAAATCTTGAGTAAAATTAAAGTCAATTTACAACAATTGGTGTAAACCTTACAAAGTAAAAACACCAAATAGAAATAGTAGATTGCTGTAATTATAATACATTTAAGTGTTTCATTTTCTTAAATATTTAATTACTGATCAGATCATCAGTTGACGAGGAAGCCTCCTTTTTACCACTTTCAAACGTTTGTTTGAAAATAGTAAAAAAGTTTATGAAATTTTATCATGAGTCTGAAACCTGTTTTCAGTTAATGTCGTCCGAGCTCGCGTCGATCCCAGGCTAGGGCCGAGCACTGTCAGTTGTAGTTTAGATTTCTTTTTTTTATCATTAGAACATACTTGTATTTTTCGACATACGCTGGTGATGGTCTGAATATGCATGAATATAATCAAATATTCAGTCTTTCATACAACATTAGGTATGTGTTGACTTTCACTAGTGAAAGTCGACATTTTCCGATTTCGGTTAATCACATCAACATTTATAAAATAACTCGCACAAATTAGTATAACATGTAATTTGTTTCAGCTTTTGTCAGTTTGGTTACATCAATAGCTCTGTCTCCAGCTATTTTACAGTGTGCATTAAAATTAATAAATTCAGTGTTATAAATGCTTCAAGATTATTAATTCTCTAAATATAAAAAAATCAAGTATAACTACTACCAATATATATACAAGAATTAACCTATTACCATTTCGCCATAATGTATTTTTTCGTATTTTACTCTATTTACACAACAATAAATTAATATGCAAATTAAAAACTAATGTGTCTGAAAGGAGACCAACTGAAATGTATGAGATTCCCTTCTTTACAAAAGAAATTTCACGAAAACAGTTTTTTTACTTAGCACCTAAATTATATAATAAATTACCATTTCAGTTGCAAAACATCAAAATATATTCTTCTTTTAAGCGTGCTTTATTTCAATTTGTGATGAACATTGACGATTTAGATCTCTATTTTTCACTTTAAAGGAAGCATTTGATTTTTTATACCAGTCTTGTGCCAATCCAAATGAATTTCTTATGTTGCCTTTGTTATGTAATTTTGTTATTTTTTTATATAGTTTCATGCATTTTTTTTTGCTTTCTATTATTACAGTGTTCAACAATATATGACATCTTATGATGAGCAAAATAATTTATGATTGTAATACCCCCCTTTTTTAATTTCTTTTTTTTAATTTCTATTTTAAATTTATTGTATTACTTTTCTTTGTCGCCTGGACAGGAATTTCCACTTGACGACGAATGAGTCTGAAACTGAATGATTGATTCCTTGTATTTATGTGTTTTTGTTCCCAATAAAGTTATATTTGTTTGTTTAAAAAAAACGTTACTATACTGTTGCAAATTGTGAAATCTTTTTAATTTGATTTAAACTTTTCTTCTGGAGATTGTTGATGAATTTTTTTAAAGTAATAATGTCCGTAACTCTTTTAGATCCTCGAATTGAAGATTGGGTTATGACTAAAAATCCCATTCCCACACTATTTATATGTCTTTCATATGTGTATGTAGTGAAATACTTAGGACCTAACCTAATGAAGAACAGGAAGCCTCTAGATATTAGATGGATGATGATAATTTACAATTTTTCGATGGTTATATTTAACATTATTTTGTTTTATGGTGTAAGTATTGAAAATTATTACTCTTATATAATACAGAGAACTAAAGCCCCTTGCGCGCTATCACTTGCAAACCTTCATAACAGCACTTTCTTTCGCATAACTTCATGATTGTTTCTTGCTTCATGCGCTTACCGGCAAATACTAAAATATAGTTATTAATTTAATGTTTGTTTAAACAATATATGATCACACATAAATCAAAACTATCTAGCATTTCGACAGGTAAAATCTATTGGTAAAATGATGGAATACGTTGGACAATTGGAGCTATTTTCCAAAAAANAAAAAAAAAAAAAAAAAAAAAAAAAAAAAAAAAAAAAGGCCGCCAACGCCGAAGTGAAGCGTCGACACTTGTTGTCAAACTGTTGCTAACCCAGAAATAACGCTCTTAGCATTGTCGCTGAGAATTGGCTTAGGCAAAAAACATATTAAATCATAACCTGAAGAGGGGAAATACATAAACATAAAAACCCATCCCTAAGCTAGCAAAATCAAGCTCAAGAAATTTACAAATCTCAAGCTCAACCGCAAAATCACACCATGAATTTCAAAATGAAAATGCAACCCACCTAATAAAAGCAATGATTTTTCTTACTCTTATATTTTGAGGTGCCCCATAGATTATCGGCAAGTCGGTCTTCAAAATTGATGATATTGTTTTATTTACGGAAACTCAGTTATTTTATGATACATCTCATGTTTATATGTTTTTGTTATGTTAGGCTTTGTTGTCGTTGTTGTGGCTTATCTTCCAAATGCCTGACGAAGTCAGACAAGATCCATCAGACCGTTGACCCTAAGGTAATCGAGAACCAGAAGGGGGGATGAATATATGTCCTCTCTGGAAAGTCCCAAACAGTTCAGGATGTGCTCGGGAGGAGCCTGCTCAGTTTGGCATTTGGAGCAGACTTTGAAGACCGTCACGCTAGCTAATCAGGGTTTAGGCAGTGGGCCATAAGTGTTAAATAATGTTAGGCTTTAGTGTATATAGATGCTTTTTTTATGTATTACTATTTCGCCATTTTATATGGCAACACGTAACACGTGAGACAGGCTTAATCCGATCCGCCCCTGAATTGGGGCATCCGGAGTATACTAGGTGACTCATGGTTACAAAGATCCTCAAAGTCAGACGGCGGAGCCGGTGGTGCATGGACACTTGAGGGTACATGGCCCCGAGTCACGCACGACAAAGAGCACCACTTCTTGTCAATGAGCAAAGGAGAAAAGTTTGTCAACGAGTCCGAACCCACAGGGGCGGCTTCAAATCACCTGCAGATGAACCAGGTCGACAGCAGTGGGCGTCTGCCATCCTGCGGTCCGTCGAGATGTCCCAAGACTGGAAGTCTCCAAACCAATACTTTATTCAAAACTTAGAATACAAACAAAAAACCAAAAAACAATTGATCACAAACAATTTGAAAAAAGTAATGAAATAGTCAAGAGTTACAAAAATACTGGCTGTGCCAGAACGCTCTCACAATTCCGGAACTCCCAGGAAAATCTAATACTTGGTGTTTTGCTGAATCTTTTCTCTGGCCCATTGCAGAGAAGGACATGTTTGATTCCATGCGCTATGATTTATACGAAGTCTCGTATTATACTTTTGGTTTGCTTCTTTGCAATTAATGCAGGAACTCTTGTTACTGCAAGCATCTTTCTTATGTCCTTGTTCTCCGCAATTAACACAAGTTTCTTGATGTTCACACACTTTCGCGACGTGGCCAAGCCTGTTGCACTTATAGCAACGCAAAGGACGGATGTATTCTTTCAGTCTCACGAATGTCCAGTTAAGACTCAGCCTGCCGCGCCTTATTATTCTTTTAAATGCACTCGGTTTAGTCGTAATAACCCAGGGAGTTTTCATTCGACTCCTGATTGGAAACAAAACTTTGGGTGTTGACTCTTCAAATTCCTTATTCGAATTTTTCAATATTTTTTCAAAGTCTTATTTGCAGTTCGTCTCTTCTACTTCATATAATATGACTCTAGGATTTCTCTTTTTAATTTCCTCGCAATGAAACACCTCCGTCAGGCCCTTTTCTTCTAATTCATCCATTATTGAGCTTTTCTTTTCAATTTTGAGTAATACTCCGCCGTCTTTTATTTTCTTTATCCTTATGAGACCCAGCTTTAGGTCACCGGGATTGATCTTTTCTTTCACGACCTTCTCAATGTCAGTGTCGATATTTTTGCTCGTGGGTTTTAAAGTAATGCAGTGTTCGATAATTGGTCTGCGTGAAATGGTGACTGATGCACGTTAAATCTGTCGAGTCTCAAAGTCCTCCATGTTCCCATAACAAATCAATACCTCTGGGGGTACTGATCCAGGAGTTTCCTTGTCTTCTGGATTGGTTCAAAATTACAAGGCTACGGAGTTGAACGTAAGTAGTCGTAAACCCGTGAAAGTGGGTCGGCTGTTCAACGACGGTTATAAAATAAAATAAAATTGGTCTGTGTTCTCCAGCACCTTGACTCCTTAATGCGTCTGCGTAAGATTGGCCTTTCTGCTTAGTTTTATTCTTTTTCCCTTTTATGACTTCATTCAGCGCTCTTTCTGCTTCGTGTTGGAGTCCTTTAGTGTAAGACAACACTTCATTCTGCTTCGTTATTATATCACTGAACTCAAATGCCATAGTTATTAGCTTTTGCGCCATGACCAGATTCAAGACTTTGCCATTACTCTTGGTTATAAATTTCAATAATTTCTCTCTTAAGAAAATTCCAGACGTGGCCCATTCCTTAAGTGATTCCTCAAACGAGTTATTAAATGACTCAGGAGGATCTTCCTCCTCCGAATCACACCTTGTCTTGGACGTGAATAAAATGAGAAGTTAATTCAGCAACTCTAAAAAGAAAAAAAAAAATTCTTTCACTTCTCTCCTATGCTCAAATCTAGATCACTCAAATAGTGCTCGAATTCTAAAGAGTAGTCTAAAGCTCCTCCGTCTGCGTTAGCCGTCCGAAGACGTTTGACCCTCGAACCACGATGAGGTGCAGAGCGGGGAAAATTAAAAAATAGAATTTGATGTTAATTGGTAGGCCGTTTAAGAGTTTGGCGCTGGGAATAGACTCTGAGCCTTGTTTCGCTGCGGGTATTTGCTACTCAAAGTAGCTTTAATGATGATATCTTACCAAACTCTAAGGGGCTCGAGGGATCACATAAGCAAAATTCGCAAAAAATTACCCGTCTTCGCCAAGGGGTACAACAGTATATATTTATCCTTTTTACTTTCCAAACAAGAGAGATCCTAACTCTACTTCTCTTTTATGGTAAAATTCTAGAATAGTCCAACCGTCGGCGACCTTTTGAAATCTCGTAAAGTTGGCTATTATTGCTTAGATCAACGTTGTTTTTTTATTATTAGCAAAACAGTTTAAATTATTACCAATTTATAAAAATGTTTTTAATAAAATAAAATAAAAAATATCTCACATAAAAGAACAACATATCTATCCGAAATATCTTCCAGAAACCTAGTTTAGCGGGATTTCAAAGAGTCGCTTGGCGAGATTTCAAAAAATCGCCACGGGATTGGCTATTCTAGGATCCACGCTCTTTTATTTTAAAAAATGAATTTAGTTCAAGAAATCTTATTTGAAATGTAAATGATATCATGCTGATGTTTGCCACTTACTGTCGCTCGATAGATATCGGTAAATTATAAGTAAAAAAAATTCTGCTATATTTCCTTGAAAATAAATAAATAAAACACTACAAATAGGACAATGAATATTGGCACTTGTTACTAATGCTCACACATTCTTTCTTTTTTTCTTCTCGCAAACATTATAGGCAAGCAAAATCAAGCGCTTGTACGTCGTGGCATAAGCAAATGTCAGAAGCAAATTGATTAAGCAATTTGAAGCCTAATAGCTGTATAGTTAACATGCCATCTATGTTCATTGCGCTCTATATAATAGTGTTTAATGTCATATTTGATCATTAAGTGTGATGATGTGTACCATAATGTGACTGATCATATAATCGTGTTTGTATAGCAAACATTTATTAGGTCTACCAAACCTTTAATTATATTGATTGAAATAAATGTTGCACTATTGCTTACGGCAATAATTTTCATAAATGTTACTAATTATTTGCTAATGTTATAAATGTTACTTAATTTTTATGTTTCTATATTTCTAAAAACGGTTCTATATTACGATTTCTTTTTGAATTTTCTGACCTGTCCATCTTTTCCTGAGTTCGTCATTTTATTTCATTTGTATTGCAGATGCAGTATGAAATATTACATATCATAATCAATAAATTTGATGAGAACTGTTTCTCGTAGAATTATAAGGGTGAAACATATGATTTTTAATATATTCTTTATTTTAGCTTGGAATCTATGGTTGGTTTGGTTTATACAGTTTTAAGTGCCAACCAGTTGATTATTCAAGTAGCCCTGAAGCACTTGGTGTGAGTTAATCTTTTTATTTTCCTTAATATAAGAACAGTGTTCTGTATTAAGTTAATTTAAATTTTTAAAATATTTGTTTAAAATTAGGTAGCAAATCAAGATTTAAATAAGAAAAAAAAATGCTTAAAAAAATAATGTTAATTTAAAACTTGGTACGTCTGGCTATAAAACGTGTACAGTCTGGCAATTGAGTACTTGCAACACGAGAAGAAGTCAAATAATTATGCCTAACCATGTGATTTAAATCAGATTTAATTGGATATCTGTAAGTGACGTCACGTGTGAGCACCGAATATGATTGGTTTCTGAATCGACAAATGTCACTGTTTGCCTAGCCTAGGATGACGTCATTTGTAGGTATTTAATCACTAGCTGAGTCCCCAACCGTATTGCACCTAGAAGACAACCTCACGGAAAACTCATGGATTCAAACAGTGGGGAATTTTTTATTTAATTTTTGACCAGTATGTTGAAAATGCATGGGAAATACTGTATAAAAATGTACTGTCTGTTCAATTCTATTATTAATCTATTATTATATAAAAAATATTTTTACAAATTACTATTATTACAAATATATTTAATTATATTTTAAGTAATAGCATTGTTATGGAGATAGGTGATAATAGCTTCTTCCAAATAACTCGTTACGAATAGCTACTTTACAGAAACCTTTTCCTAAGAAACAAAATAAATTTTAAATACTTCTCTATCATTGTAAAGAAAACTTAGCCAATAATTTATCCGTGTCTATTTTATATTTCAAATCTTTTGATATATTTTAATTGTAATGTCTTTCCTTATTTGTTTCAGATGTTATCCATCTCCTGGTGGTATTACTTGTCAAAAATGGTGGATTTTACTGACACAGTAAGTATAAAATGATCGAAATGAAAAGTTAATTGGGTTTCCAATGATTATTTTTCTATTATTATTATTGCTATATTATGATTATTATTTCAAAATTCTTTTGACATTTTTCAATTTTAGAGACGTATTTCGTTTGTCTGCGCAGAGGGGCACAAACGAATTTTTCATTTAAATCTATCAAAGAAGTAACGTTACGAAATCTAAAACAAATGTAAAAGATGCTGATGCATTACAGGAAAGGATTAAAAGAAAGTAAAAAAAAAATAATAAGCAAATTATGAGAAGCTTAAAATAGAACAAAGAATTAAACATTCAAAGATTAAAAAATTAAACATCATTAAAAAAGTTTACAAAAATTAACATTAATTATTATTATTTTTAAATTTTAGAAAAAATGATTTAAAAAGAATTTTTTTCTCTTGTTTTTGAAGAACGCGCATAAAACAGAATCAAAAGTAAGAGACTCATAAAGAAAGAAAAAATAGCATGAAGTCACTCAAATACTGGGTACTAATGCACGATTTCTAAAATTTGAACTAATTCAGTATGAGGCTAGTTAGGAAATGATCAAATCGTACACTAAGAGTACTGGTAGCTATAAATACATATCTGCCAACTTTTACACATTTTGCAGATAATTTACACATTTTGCGGGTTTTGAAAAGAACATTTAAAAAAATAAATAAATTGATTTTATTTTAAATTTTGAAAGTACTTAAATATTTCCCCTTCAATATAAGTTTTTTTTTATACACATGCATAATTATTTAAAAATCCTGTATCGTAAATTCATTTCTAATTAATTTTTAAATTCTAAGAATCAAATTTTAAAGTATAACCATTATTACAACTTGATAAAACTCTTAAACAAAACATTGCACTGTATCTCCGAATGAAATTACGGTAAAAAGTGCACCCTGAGTATGCATCCGTAAAATTCACTTTTCCATAAAATCTACCTTTATCGTAAAATTTTTAACCCAGTTTGAATTCCAGTGATGACTGGTCAATACAAATTCCGTATCCGACTTGCTTCGACCATAGTGCTGGCGTAAAAATATCCTCGTGGGAGGTTTTCGTCGTCTTGCTCACCATGTAACGCAAATATGGTTTAGTTCCTTCTAAAGATCCTCCACGAAGGCAAATTTCTCCCAATACTTGATCCAGGAGTTCCCTTGTCTTCTGGATTGGGTTCAAAATTACAAGGCTACGGAGTTGAACATTAGTAGTCGTAATTCGAAAATTGGATCGGCTGTTCACTGACGGTTATAAAATAAAATATAGATAAAAATCTAATGATAGTGTCGCAGTTTTCCATTGAATAATTAAATTCTGCGTTACATTTTAAGATAAAGTTGTTTACATCGGAGTCGAATCTTATTAATCGTTTTACAATTATCTCTTTTGGTGCAAATTACATTAAATTACGGTTAAAGTGATTCGTTAAATGATTTAGAACTTAACTTCCAGATTTATACGCAACAATACGGTAAGTGCAAAAATTTTATTCAAAATACATCCGTCCGTTTATTAAGCTAAAATATTAAATTACAGTTGCAAGCTCACCAAATTTGTTATAACAATATACTTTTAATTTTATATGTTATTTCAAAAAATGATTACTTAGAAAAATGATTTATGTTCACTTATACATCTTAAGGGAAATAATTAGACATGGGAAGTGGAGGCACAAGTGTTCTTTTTAGTACATATATTTTTAGTTGAATTATTATTTCAACTGTCTTATTCCAAGAAACAGCAATTATTGCGAAGCAATCCTCGAGGTTGGTGAGAGTGAGCGAACCTAGTACATTAAGCTTAGCCCCCTAGTTAAAGTGGTTCGGTGACTTAGCGGTAAATATTAGTGTATAAAAATTTCAGTATAGAAGAGTTTTTGTTCCGTAAAACACTACTATAAGAATCCCTAGCTCGATGAGTCATCACCTCCTACATCAAGAAGCCTCCACACGGTCTTTCATAAGTAGTCCGCGCAGACTGCTTAAAAAGCGAACCAGTTGTGCGCATGTACCTAAAACCTTTTATAAAAGTAATTGAGAGAAATTTAACTTATATATTTGAGAATTGAATCTGTAGTGGTTGACAAGTGAATAAGGCATTTCAATAATATTCATAAATAAAATAAATTTTTAGTCATATATTTGCTACCACTTTCTTTTTTAACTATATTCTGTATTAAATGACTCGTTCGGTAAGTGGATATCCTCCACGATCGGACTACCAATAAAAAACCGTGTGGAGGCTTTCAGTTGTAGGAGGCGTTGGCTGAGCGCTTATACTTTTTACCGCGCAACTTGATCCGGAATTTTTTACAGTGTGTAAAAATTGGTAGCCAGTCATTTTAGCTATTTCTTTCATTGGCTATTTCATAATGAGAATGGCAAATCTTATGAACAATAACTCCATAAACATAAACTACATAACTACAAACTACATACATATGAACATAAACTACATAAATATTAGTTAGATATTCTTTTAATATTTTTGATGAAGAGTTAGTTATTGAATTCTGGGGCAGTTTCGCCTAATCTTTGGTTTCTAAAGTTCATTAAGAAGTTAAGGGTAAAGCAAGCATATTTAAGTGAAATGAAGTATGACCTAAAAAAGCAAACTTTAGAATCGCTGCTTATTGCATTATTGAAAAAAAACAAACGATTTAGCTATCTTTCGTTTCTACCGTATAACTAAACTTGCCCAAACTTTGTATGGGTTCAAATTGTATGATTTAAAAAAAAAGTCAGGCTTTAATAAATCAAAATGTATAGTTTAGCAAGTTATACAACCCACTTATATGGTTATATATAGTTATATACAATCTTCTATACAAATATGGTTACATACAATCCAGAAAATGTTGTTTTAGTCAGGAAGCAAACATATTAACAAGCATTTAACGAAAATGGATATTTTTAGTATAACAGTATTTTAAATAAGCAAGATCTGTACTCAAACTTGGAGTATTCTGAAAAATATTTTTAGAATATTGTAATTTAAATAAGATTTTTGCACTCTTTTAAGCATACTGTTCTCTATAATTGGACGACCGGAGGCTAAGTGGTAGCGCTTCGCGCTCCCATGCCACAGGTCCTGGGTTCGATCCTTGGGCCGGGAAAGGTTGACTCAGCCTTTCATCCCTTCAGTGAGTCGATAAATGAGTACCAAGCAGGCTTGGGAACTAAACACTGGGGGTTCTGCGTTCGGCTGACCGCCTAATCGGAACATCTGCTCCTGCACTCCAGAGCCCAAGGTCAAGAAAGCTGAGATGAGCACAGTAGGCCTTGGCCCTCTATGGACTGTAGCGCCACTGAGTTTAGTTTTTTTTTAAATTCTCTATAATTGTATACAGTATTTTATGATTGTTACATATTTTTAGTGCATTGTATTTAAAGTTAACTATATACTCTTTTAAATTTAAAGCATTCTATAATTTTATATAGTGTTCTATGATTGTAACTCATTTTTTGTAAATTATTGTTTATATATCTGTACTTTTTTATACTTACAGTATTCAATAATTAAAAGATAATTTAAAAATATTGCCGATTATATAAGCTATGACTTAACTCTTTTAAACTTACATTGTTCTATAATAATATACAGTGTTTTTAAGTAGGAGATTTTTATTATACAGTAGATTAAATAAGCTATATTTCTACTGTTTTCGATTTACAGTGTTATGTAATTGAAGTAATCTAAAGAAAAGTTTGTTAATATAAGTTGAAATTTAGAAAAATATTGAATTACAGTAATTTTGAATACGATGAAATTAAAAAAAATCACTGTGTAAAAACACTAGAAAACTATTTTTGTTACATAATTTTCCATTAAAAGTTTTAGCCGGGTGTAATGAAAGTAACTAAAGATTCGAAAACGGAGCGGCAAACTGAATTCTGCTTAGGAAACTAAATAATTTAATGATGTGTTTTCATAATGTGATTACCCATGATCATTCATCAATGCTTTCAGTTATTATTTAGACCATTTCATACGATACCGTAGCATACGTCAAGTTTGCTATTAATAACAATAATTACAATCAGGAATTACTTTATTTCGTTTCAGATATTTTTTGTTATGAGAAAGAAATATAATCAAATTACAACCCTACATGTAGTTCACCATGGATTGATGCCCATGAGCTGTTGGTTTGGTCTTAAATTTACACCAGGTAGTTTTTATTTGTCCTTTTTTTAAAAAAATTAAAGTTTTTTTTCTTTGAGAAAACTAGTTGTCACTGTTTTGTTAAAAAATGAATGTGCCGAAACTTCTGCTAAATTTGAGTAGAAGCTTCTTATAAATTTTATTTCTTGAAGTTAAAAAGAGGGATTATGATATGTGACTACTACATTTATTATGAGTTATATTCAGTTCTCTGCAAACTGCCGTCATAATTTCGAAATGCACCTACAAAGCTCACTGAAGTAAGCCTAACAAATAACATCATCTGCTTACAAAGAGTTGGATTTTCCAATTAACTTACAACATAGATGCAATTATCAAATTATCCAGAGTAAATATATAGGCTATAATCGCGAATCACAAGTAACAATAATCACGAATAGTTAATTTTTATAGTAAAAAGGGGAAAAAAACTAGAAATAAAATGTATTATTTCACATTTTCCAAAAATTAATTGTTCACGGAGAAAGTAATTCTGGTAACTAGAAATTCTGGTTTACTGGAAATTCTGGTTTTCAAAATTATAGTTTTTATTATCACACATTCAGTAAAAGATATAAAACTGAAGAGTAAATTCAACCAAATAAATAATATTTTGCCAAATTTTATAAAACCAAATAAATTGTAATAGTGCCAAATTTTAACACTCTTAACAAATTTTATCACGTATTATAAAATCATATTTTATTTTTAATTTTACCAAAATCATTACCAAATCACTTTGGTAAAAATTACTGTAGTTTTTAATGTTTCCATAGAGCTAGAAAAGCGTTAAATTTCACTACATTCTGGTAGTTTTGGCCATACTTCTTACTCAGTGTTACTTTGTTTAGCAGTGTTTACAGTTTACAGTTCACTCAGATTACCCAGTGTTAATCTCGTGTTTGGTTTCCTTTAATTCATCGTGGAAAACTACATACGAAACAATGCTTCCCTTGCCTATATTTTATCTAGATAGTACGGTCAATTGATTAGATAACTTCAAACCGAAAACTAGTAATTTTTATACATAAAAACCCTTTAAATTTATGAATTGTTAGTCCTGCTGATTAGACTAGCTGTAGTAATTGCTTTCATTCGATTTAGCTTAATAAAATACACGAATTGTACATCACTTTTCTAGATGAAAATGTCAAATGCGTTAATAGTGACAGGTAAAAATTGTACTTTTTGTTCATAAAACATTTATAACTTCAAATTGCTAGTCCGATTGTTTGTTCTCATCTAATTCAGTGAAGGAAGTTACATCATAATTCCTTGTTTGTCTAAATAACAGTATTTAAGTTTCTCATCTCATTTACCCTCTTTGCTCCTCTTTTGCCGTAAGCCGTGACAAGTTGAAACTCCATATTTACCTTTGTACATAGAGAACTAAAGTAATGCAATGGCACAACTCGGATGGTCAGAGACAAGCTAAAGAGCTGAATCGTGACTGTCCTAGAGTACGTCAAAAAGAGCTTCTTAAGCTTGGAAGGAGCGGCTTGAGGAATATCATTGGTCCTCTCACTGGACACTACACCCTCAGTAGACACCAATACGTAATTGGTATTGAATTTGATTCTCTTTGTCGATGTTGTCATCTTGAGGAGGAGACTACACGACATATGCATTGTAATTGTGAGGTCTATCCTGCTCAAAGATCATAGCATTTAGGGCACCATTGCATTAAGACCTGGGAACTGCAGGACGTTCCGGTCAGGTGTTTACTGAACTTCATTGCAGTCATAAAGCTTTCCTGTTAATCATCATGATTTAGGGTTTGGGTACAATAGACCTCAGATCGATGTGACCTGCTCTTTGGAGCTGTCCAACCTCTAAGTCTAAGGTAATCTATGCCTTTAATCTCCAAAAACAAATTTCAGCATGTTCCGGTTTGTAATTTTATATGTATATCTGAAACTCTAATTAGACTGTACTAAGCCTTAGACTTTGAGGTAAAAAATGGGTATTAACATTTTTGTAGATTAGACATGTATAGATTTTCCTGTCAGATACTGCAGTAATCTGTAGCTGCTTCAGAAGGTAAACAAATATTGTGTTGCTGTCTCATGACAGTGACCCTTATTGATTGTGAAGAATGAAAGTTCTGGTTGTATGTAATTATTTGCAGTATGGATGTGAAAATTTTATTACTGTGGGTTGTGACTTTTTGCCCAATTTATTTTCAATTAATATATTATTCGCCCCACTACGAGTTTCCCGTTTCCCCACTTTAATTTCTCTGATCGTAGTTCGGAGGAGATCCGGAGTTCCATCTGATTATTGGATCATGTAGGATTGGATTAGTTTCAAGCTTTAATATTAGCTGGCTTTTAGCCTAGCTCTTAAGGCGAGTGATTATCCTCGGGGAAAAAAACACTACTTTATCCGGAATCTAAGCTTAGCTTGTAAAGGGGTTTCAATGAGCATTTAAATGGGTGATAAATTGAAATTGGCATGCATCCTTCGAGATTATAACAAGATGAAAATACGATTCAACAGTGAATTTCCTGTCATTTAATTAGTGACGTTTTACCATTGACAATAAATATTATAAATGAGCCTGTAATACTGTTACATTGGCTTTAACTTATGCGCTTATACTGTATGTACTATATTATTTTATTGCTTTTAACTTATCATATATTTGATTACCTTTAACTTATGTAGTGTGTGTTATTCTATTGCTTTAACGTAACATGTGTTATATTACTTGAGTGACTTCACTTACGCAATATGAGTTAGATTATTCAATTATCTTTAATTTATGTTACATTGTTTTATTACCCTTAACATATTGTAAGTTTTTTTATAGGTGGCCATAGTACATTTTTTGCATTTATAAATAGTTTCGTCCATATTTTGATGTACAGCTACTACGGTTTGGCTGCAATTGGTCCCCATATGAATAAATACCTGTGGTGGAAAAAGTATATGACCACATTCCAAATGGTGAGTTTTAATCTTTTTGAGTTAAAAACCAGAATATTTTGATTTTCCATGTTGTTGGTTCGAATAATTTAGCTGCAATTATTCAAACAACTTTTAATTATCAAATTAATTAATGCTTGATCGCTATTGACTGTTGTCGTTCTGCCATAGCCATCCATAAGAAACATTTTATTGATTACGGTAAGAAAGTAGATACATTTTAGATTAAGTATGATTATGCTTACTCGTAATCAAAATTATAAATCTAACCTAGATTGAATGCAATCATTATTAATTATAATCATTACAGTCGTTGTTTTGTATTAGTTATAATAACGCCTACAGCTAATATTGTAACCTGTTATTGCTTCAAATTGCAATTAAAATTGTAATCAGTAATTATTATTAAGCCACGATGGTTCAATGGTTCAGGTACTAACAGATTGCTAGGGACTGAGGTTCTATCTTTGGTGGCAGCTAGAAGTACCCAGCGTTGTGTGCCAGATTATCTGAAAACGTTAGAGTGTACATTGATTAATTTTTATTGATTAATTATTGGGTTGGAAAAGGGTAGGTTTCTTTAAATCCCGATTTGGCCTTATGGTCCGTATCGGCCATGCCCGTACCTGGGTCGCTTAATTTAGTGCTTTAATCCCAATTTAACTATTTGTTTTGAAAGTATTTCTTCAAATTTGAAAGCTCGTGTCTTTTCCATTTAAATATTAAACAATGTCATTTTAATGTGATTATTTTTAAAAACTTTTTTCGACAAATCGAAAGAATCTTGCCCAGAATTCTGCATAGCCGTAGAGGAAAGAATTATTTATTTTTACTGATTTATTGCTCGATATATCTAAGAAGGATTTGGTTGCTTTTTAATCCTGCTTTAACTGCTGTTGGCTTCGGATGTAATTTTGAAACCGTGTTTTTTTTCCTTATTAAATATTCAACTGTGACATTTTAATGTGATTCTTTTTTCAAAACTTTCATTGACAAGTCGAAAGATTACTGAGAATCCTGTTCAGTATTCTGTACAGCTGTAAAGGAACGAAATTCAATTCCGTTGTTTCACAAAAATAATAAAAACTGAACAGAAAGAAGTTAATTTTTGTTATTGGCTAGAATGTGTATTTTCATGCAAATTTTTAACTATTGTTCACATGAATTTTAGTTAATCCTCATTTATTGTTGCAGATTCAATTCATAATAATCTTCGTACATGCATTTCAATTGCTGTTCAGAGATTGTGATTACCCAAAAGCTTTCGTATGGTGGATTGGACTTCATGCTGTTTTATTTTGGTTTCTTTTCGCTGATTTTTATAAAAATACTTACAGTGCGGCTGAAGCTTCTAAAAATCGAAAGGGAAAAGCCACAGGGTCAAATGAAATGGAAGAAGCATTATTAAGTGGCTACTCAGCAATGGATGGTCAAATGATTTCTGACGATGACTACAAAAAACAAAAGAAAGTTTTCAATAACAATGGTACTAGCCATAGCAACAAAGAGGCATCATTAAAAAAAAATACTGAAAAGAAAGTTAATTAAATATGTTCTTTCGAATTAAAACAGGCGCTTTTTGTAAATGTGACTAAATAAGAGTTGATTTATCACCTGCCCTCCAAAAAATTGTTTCTTATTTTTAAACAGGGAAATGTTCTTTTCAAATCCCCTTCAGAACTGTAATACCTGATCACGTGATTCTCCCCTCACGGCCCACGGTATCATTCATGATTTCTCTCTGGCTCCAGCGACCCAAAAGCACGGACATGATCTCAATATAGCCTTCTTGTGTTGCATCATGTATTAGTACGTATAAACTCCGTGCGTGCGGGCCCAGGGAAGTGCTTGTTTGGGTCCTGAAGAGGTTAAAGAGGTATAATAAATATTCTAAACATACTTAACCATAACATATTACCATTTGATTGCTGTCTGATAGAGTTTTAATTTAAAATTGCCAATTAAAGTCTTAGCTTTTTGATAATTTAAAATGTAGTTAAAATTAAATAGGGTTTTCAATTAAAGTATGTGTTAAAAAATATTTTTATATCTGCATTGTTAAAATCTGCACAGTACTCTCTAAATCTGTTGTACATTTAAAATAAATAATACAAGGTGTTCAACGCCTTCAATGTACATATATTTTCGGAATACTTTTCAAAAATGAAGTGAAAATTACTTGCACGTTATAAGTGGCAAATTTAAGGAAAAAAAAAATTTTTATTTTTGAAATCTGAAGAGTTACTAATGAATAAGGCATCGAAACATCAAAAGCTATTTATTTGTCAAATAAAATTGAGAGGAGATGAATGGTGGTTATCAAACCGAAACACCTACAAATTTCTTCAGACAATCAAACTTGTTTTGATGCCTTAATCACTTTTTTCTATATAGTGATAAAACAGAGTTTGAAAATATTTTTTTTTTTGCCTCTTAAATTTGGAATCCATAATGAATAAACAATTTCGACATCATTTTTGACAGAGATTCTAAACAATTATATTAAGAGTGGCGATGTGTGTTACAACAAGTTAAAAAGCGTATTAGAATTGAATATTACTTTACTCAATGTATTAATACAGGGGCAAATGTACAGTTCAAAAAGAGAGAAAAAAGGAACACCCTGTATAATTTTTGATCTAGTGTTCTTCACGTGTGATGACTCAATCTTAAAGGTTCAAAGCTGCGACCTCAAATATGCTGATAAATAAGTGCAGATAATATTGCAAGCTGCAAAATCAGACACAAAAAAGAATTTCTCTATATAAACATGATTTTTTTTTCTACGGATATGTATTCCTCACCCTCAAAATAAGGAGAAGATAGTATAATGTCTAAAAATATTTAAAAAATGTCTGGCTAACAAAAGCATGCATAAAAGAAACAAAACATATAACGAGATAAATTAAAAATAAAAGCACAAGACAAATTAATGGTTCACCAGACAGTTGCTGATTTTTTAGGAGATAGTTTTAGTTTTTGATTTTGAGGTTTATAGTAACCGGTTACAGGTTTTTCTATTTTTTTTACAAGTTTATTACTAACCCGTTACGGGTACTTTATTTTTGTTAATTTATGTATGGTTGTTTAATTAATGTTTTATACATAAAAAAAAGAAAGAACTATTTCTTAACCCCTTAACGATCGGTTGATCTTCAAGAAAACGGTCATAAAAGTGCCTATTTTGCCAAATACACGTATTTGATTAGTGCTGACATCTAGTTTAAAATAAACTAACTGTCTAGAATTACCTTAAAAATATCCTGGTACTGCCATCTGGTGTGTAAAGTAGAAATAAAGTGTTTTCCGGGCAAAAGGAATGAATTAGTTTTATTCTTAGTGGCGCGTTACTACTAAACACTCCAGCCAGGAAATTTCACGGGAGGGAGAAATAGAGGGCGAAGCCTTGCCCCGTCATTTTAACGGGAGCGAGAAGGAAGGGGTTAATATAACTTGATTCGTTACAGTAGCCATAATGCGGGACATATGGTTCCAATAGGTAGATCAAGAGAGACGCCCGAAGTTTGAATTTCTTAATGTCATCTTACTTGTTGCGTATTTCGCCATATCTCGAGAACTTTTTAAGTAGTATATCGTAAAATGTGTGCACACAATTATAAAATTCAATTAATCAAAGACAATTCCACGCCAAAAAAATATTTTTTTGTTTTTTATTATGCTTCGTTATTTTATAAAATGATAGTCGAAAATATTTTGAATTGTAAAATATACAAACTTTTGCATCTTCTTAAACAGTGTAATTTTGAAAGGCAAATTACAAAATTTCAACATAGTCGATCCAATAATTTCTGAAAGATCGATTTTTAAAAAAGTCGTATTTTTAATATTACCGATTTCGTTTAAATTTTGAATTTTGCCATATATTTTTTAAAATGTTCAAATAATTAATATTGAAAAATTTGTATACCTATTCGCTAATTATCAAATAAAATATAAAAAATATCATAAAATGATAAATAATTATTAAAAATTATTTTTTGCCTTGGAATGTCTTGGATCGAAGAAATTTTATAATAGTGCTTTTCAACTCACTTAAACAGTTCTTGAGATAGGGCAATAGGAAAAAAAAAGTAAAAATTAAGAGTGCCCGAACTTTAAACGGCTCTCCTGACCAAACTATTGTGACCCTATTTCCAAGATTGTGGCTAACTCCGTATTTTGAGGGTCAGAAATCCGTTGAAAAAAATACACGTTTATACAGAAAATATTTTTTCTCCCTGTCTAATTTCGTAACTTAAAATATAGTTTGCACTAACTAATTAGCATAGATATATAGCATTGAACCAATAGATTGTCTGGTTGGCAGGGTGCTGGACTTACGTTTGTGACATCGAATCCAGCCGGTCGAAGACTTCTCGCGTAGTAAATGGTGACTGGTGCACGTTAAATCTGTCGGGTCACCAAAGTCCTCCCATGTTCCCAAAACAACTCAATATCTCTGGGGGTACTGAATTAGAGATTGATCGTTTTCTGGTTTAGGTCAAAATTGCGATCTGTGGATGAATGAATGGATGTATGAATCGGTTCGCCCTATAAACGGGTGGCATAGAGGGCGCTCTGGCCCTATAAACGGGTTGACCATAGAGGGAGCCCTGGAAAACAAGAGCTATCGCACCGCTTCTGCCTTAATGGCCGACGACAACAGCCACAGCATTTGAACCAATATGATAGGGGACCTTGTAATAAAAATCCAAACATTTTAGTTTTTCGCTTTTTTTGTGCCTTTTTTGAGCTAACTTTTTTTTTATGAACACATTTTTGTGCAGTGCAGATTATTTTCATATTTTTTTTTAAAATTGTGTGCCATCTCCATATTTTTGCTTTTTGAGATACAATGTCTGATGGATGTATTGTTTTCCCTGTATTGTCTGAGTTGTGGTTCCTTTTGTTTGACAGCTCACCACTGTTAAAATAAGATTAGCATGAAAATGAAAACCAACTCCATTTTCTTAAAATTATTGGAATCTACCCATTATTTAAATAACCTCTTTAGATTTTTAAAAATTGAGAAAAATTTTAACATTCTGCTTATTTATTTTTTCATATTTAAAGTCTGCATTTTTTTTAATTATCAAAGATTTGTCGCATTGTAATGATATACTTGTATTATTTTCAGTTGCATGCATTATTTTCAGTTTTATGCTCCATTTGTAGTTATTTATTTGATGTATCCATTGTTTATAATTGTATTCCATTATTTTATCTATCACTTGTTTTATTAAAATATGCAACACATTGATTCTAAGTGAATCTTTACCTTTCTTTTGGTTAATAAGATGTCCACTAAACACTACCATTACTCATATTTGTGGAATCTTTGTAAGAACGGAAAGTAAAAAAGTACTGAAATTTTGGGTCACAAATTGGTATTTATGCGAGGAAAATACTTAAAACGTTATCAAAATTTAACAAATAACTATTGAGAAAGGTAGGATTAAAAAAATGGAATCAAATTTATTATTGGATGAAATATCCAGATTTATATGATTGTGTTTTTCAGTTATATATGAATTGTGTTTTTACCCATATAGTAATTTAATACCCTGTTTCCTTTGTTAGATTATTAAGTTGATTATTTAGGTTAACCTCAATAATAGTTCGTTAAGTTTTGATAACGCTTTGTATCAATGGCAATGATCGTGGAACACCTTGTACATGAATAAATCGTTGATACTTTGAGAATGGTAAATTATTTAAGATATAGGTACAGTGTTGAAAATAAATTCATAATAAATTTCATTTGGATATTTCATAACATTTAATTTCGAAACATTTTCATAACTTTTGATCTAATGGTCTACTAAGATACGATCATGAAGCTTTGAGAGCCTATCTTTAAATATGCTAATTCATAAGTGCAGACGATATTTTGAGTTAAGAAATCAGCCACAAAAACATATTTTCAATGAATTAGCATATTTTTCCTCTAGTGTATTTAGATCCTAGACTTTAAAATACGGGGATAAACACAATCTGGTAAATATACAGTCAAACCTCGATATCTCGAACTTGAAGGGAGAGGTGAAAAAATTCAAGATACCGAAAATTCGAATTATCGAAAATCGCATGCTATCGATGGTAGAATAAAGAAAAATGCTCTTTACATACTTTATTTATTATTCCATATTTATTCTAAAAACACTTTTTACACTTTCATTTAAAAAAAAGATTCTATTGTTGTTTGCTTTAGAGATGTGTAAGAAAAGTTTGTCTATAACACTTTCTAAGTGGACTATAGCTTTAAATGTCTCTTCTGACATATTCGGCTGCCTCTTAATAAATCTCCTTACAGTGTCCACTGCAGAAAGTGCTTGATTGTTAGTAACATTGGGCAAATCTTGTAGGCAAATCTTCGATTTCCTCATCCTCTTTCATTTAAAAAAAGTTTATCATTATGAGAAAAGTACCTCGATTCTTAAAATTTTTGATTTTTTTTAGAATATATTTTTATATTCAGAAAAAAAATCTACACTACTTACGAAAAAAAAATTCAAGTTATCGAGGGATTAGAAAAAAAATCGTGAAATCAAGTTTTTTTTAACATTGAGTGCATAGAAAATTTGAAGGGAATATTTTTTTTTGTTGGAGATATCGAAAAATTCGTGAAATCAAGTTTTTTTTAACACTGAGTGTATAGAAAATTTGAAGGGAATTCTTTTTTCTTCGAGATATCGAAAAATTTGTGAAAGCGAGGTTCGACTGTATTACCAATTTTTAGTATTGAGATAAGTGGAATACTTGAAATCCCTAATCTTGATTTCTTTTTTCACGTATTCCATCTTATTTATTGTACTCTTTAAGTTAATCACAAACTTTTTTGCCCACAATTGTGAAACTCGTTTATATAAAGATAATTCCATGTATAAAAAATATTAATTAATATTATTATTTATCACTTAATGTACTAATGTCAAAAACTTTTTAATTGTTAATGTTGCAAATCTTTACACCTTTTTATCTGCGTAATTTAAGTGACAAAATACGAACTTCGAAAATAATTGGTTGAACAGTATTTAATAAGTAAAGAATGAAGGAAATGACTTCTTTGAGACAAGCAAAATAAGAAGAAAATACAAGAAATCCAAACTTCTAATTGATCTCCTGACCAAACTATTGATTGGGATCGTATTTTCCAGATTGCGCCCCCCTCCCCTATTTGGAGGATCAAGAATCCAAATCCTTCTAAGAAATATCATGTTTACATAGAGTGGTACGTTTTTGTGCCTGATTTCTAAAAATAAAATACCGTCTATATAAATTACTTATCATATTCAAGATTAGCATCTCGAAACATTAAGATTGTTTAATACTTAAATTACACGATTATTTGTTAAAAAATTATAAAGGTGTTCCTTTTATTACTTTGTGGACTGTAATATTATATTTTCTTATCCATGTTGAAAATTTATATCGTGTTTCTGAAAATTCTGTTACAAATTAAAAATATTTTTCTAGTTTTATGTTGTTTTTGTTAGTAATTACATTCACATTCTGCTATGTTTTTCTTGATAGAGGATGTAGTAAATCTTATTAAACATCAAATCTATGTAAGAGAACAACAGATGTTAATAATTTTGTTTTATGGGCTACCACACATTTAGCTATTAAAAACCCAACATCTCAATTTTCAGGCGATAATAAAGTTCAGATGCCGATCGAACTGTGTAGTAGTCAGGGAACTGATCTTAGATCAGAAAGGCCCTGAGTTCGAATCCCGGACAAGGCACGGATGTACATTTATTCTTCGTACTATCAGGGCTTTCTATGGTAGAAACGTTGGTCCACCTAATATGGAGTCCCTGAAAGAGTGGCCAAAAAAATCTGCCCTACTAATACCTGATGACGAGTGTCAACTGGAAAAAAATTAAAATTCAGATTCGAACAATTAAATATAAGACAATTTTCATTTTAAATTGATTAGAAGCATTTTCGTGATATTTTAAAAATTCCGTGTGCCATTTTTAAGCATTGCTTTTTTTTCTTCTGACGCCTTTTTCTGAACAACCACAGATTTCTTCGTGAAAAGAAATTTTTTTTCAAAAACTATTGCTTTTAATCAAGCTTGTGGGTCATTTTCTAGAAAAATGTTCCTTAAAATAATGATAAAAGACGCATTTAAATATTACTGGTATAAGGATTAAGCTATAGGTAAATTTTTAGAAAATGCTCCTTAAAATAATGATGAAGAAGGCATTTAAACATAACTGGTATAAGGATTAAGCTATGGGCCAATTTTTAGAAAATGCTCCTCAAAATAATGATGAAGAAGGTATTTAAACATAACTGGTATAAGGATTAAGCTATAGGCCAATTTTTAGAAAATGCTCCTTGAAATAGTGACGACGAAGGCATTTAAACATTACTGGTATAAGGATTAAGCTATAGGCCAATTTTTAGAAAATGCTCCTTAAAACAATGATGAAGAAGGCATTTAAGCATAACTGGTATAAGGATTAAGCTATAGGCTAATTTTTAGAAAATGCTCCTCAAAATAACGAAGAAGGCATTTAAACATAACTGGTATAAGGATTAAGCTATAGGCCAATTTTTAGAAAATGCTCTTTGAAATAATGACGAAGAAGTCATTTAAACATAACTGTTATAAGGATTAAGCTATAGGCCAATTTTTAGAAAATGCTCCTTAAAATAATGATGAAGGAGGCATTTAAACATAACTGGTATAAGGATTAAGCTATAGACCAATTTTTAGAAAATGCTCCTCAAAATAATGATGAAGAAGGCATTTAAACATAACTGGTATAAGGATTGAGCTATAGGCCAATTTTTAGAAAATGCTCCTTAAAATAATGATGAAGAAGGCACTAATACATTACGGTTATAGGTATTAAGCTATAGGCCAATTTTTAGAAAATGTTCTTTAAAACAACGATGAAGGACGAATTTAAACATTACGAGTGTAGTCATTAAGCTGCGTGAAATGATACTCATATAATATAGATTTTTCACATACAGAACACCTCATTATTTGGAACCGTCTATAAGTGATGACACTTGAGGGGGTGACAATTTTGAAACTGTGACAGTCTGTGACAAGTGGGTTGGAGGAGGTAACAAAAAGCGGGGCAACACACATTTTGGTTAAAATATCAACATTCAGCTGATCAAACATTTTTATGTTAATTATTTATGCATATTTTTTTCATAACTTTTATCAAAAAAGTACAAACATAATTAATATTATTATCATGCATATACGTCATTGAAACGCTTGTATAGTTATAAAAAATAAATATTGAAATATAATCCATGATTAGATTTGTGTTCTAAGTGCAAGTAATGTGCGCCAAAAAGAAAACGGACCACCCTGAATAACTTTTAACCTAATGATTTGAGTATTACATCGTATTTAGAGAGCTTTTTAATCGATTTGAAAAAATTTTGCACACATGTATAAAATTCGTTTACCCAAAGATATTTGAAATTTGAATTCCAGGCAAAAATTTAATTTCATTAACTATTTATTATGTTTTACTATTTTATTTAATAATAATAAAAGAATTTTGAATTGTAAGTATGTAATTTTTTACATCATTTTAAAGTATGTAAGCTTACGTGGCAAAATACAAAATTTGAGCGAAATCGGTCGAATAGTTCCTGAGAAATTGAATTTTTAAAGAAGCCGTATATTTGAAATTTGATTTCTCAGCAATTCTACCAATTTCTCTTAAATTTTGTATTTTGACATGCAAAATTACATACTTTAAAATGATGTAAAAAACTGTAGACCTTACAATTCTAAATTTTTTCGTCTATTATTTAAAGAAATTACAAAAAAAATTATAAATATTTACTAAAAAATAATTTTTTTTGCATGGTATTATTTTTAGAGAAACGAATTTTATAATTATGAGCAAAATTTTCTTTGGTTTGTTCAGAAAGTATACGAAATATAGCGAAATACGCGAAAAGTAAAATCAACATTAAGGGATCCAAACTTGGGATAGCTATCCTGACCAAACCATGGGAAACGTATTTCCCAGATTGTGGCTTCCCCCTATATTTTGGGGGTCAGAAATCCGAATCCGTCGAAGAAAGGGTATATATATTCAGAGAAAGTACGTTTTCGTGTGTGGTTTCGTAACTTAAAATATCTTCTGCACTTATTAATTAGCATATTGGTGGTCAGCATCTCGAGCCAATAAGATTGAGTCCTAGAGCGTGAAGATTTGATCATTAGATCAAAAGTTATTCAGGGTGGTCCATTTCTTTCGGCTTACTGTACATGTTTATGGAATAAAGCAAAAAAGGGGTTAGAGGGTTGTGATGAAGGGTTAGTTTTTTGTGAAAAGGGAAACGGAGGGGAGATGTGATGTGACGGAAATGTGACGGCCTCTTATTTTCCTGGTCTGGAAACCGCATATCCGCTAGTATACTAATTTCATCACTTTAAATTTTTATTTTGCTTCTATAATACATCATTCCTCACACAATACATAAATGTATAATCCCTTAATAGTATAATTATTGTTATTAAAATTATGATTATTAATAACAATCATAATTTAATTAATAAAAACAGGTACAAAGAAATAGAAATAGAAATAGCTAATAGAAGTGACGAGAGCTGAGGGGATAGAGCACTCGCCTTCCAATGAGGTTCGAATACCAGCAATTGCTGGTCGATATGAATTCCGCATCCGGCCCACACCGACCACAGTGCAGACGTAAAATATCCTCAGTGGTAGACGGTTAGAGTCCCCTTGACGTCAGGCTAACCGTGGGAGGTTTTCGTGGTTTTCCTCTCCATGTGACGCAAATACGTGTTAGTTCAACCGGAAAGTTCTCCACGAAGGAAAATTTCTCCCAATTCTTGATATAGGAGTTCCCGTGTCTTCTGAATTGGGTTCTAAATTACAAGGCTACGGAATTGAACATTGGTTGTTGTAAACCCAAAAATTGTGTTGGCTGTTCAACGACGGTTATAAAAATTAGTTAGTTAGTTAGTAGTAATTAGTTAAATTTGGTAACCTAACAGCAGATTTCAAGTAGTTTTCCTGAATTCATTTGGCAAATACATTCCAAACAAATGTATCACGTTGTTCATAATATCTAACAATCCTAACAATCTTCATAAAAAAAGAAAAAAAAAGAGTTCAATTAATAAGGCGCAAATTTCATTAACTTAAGTAGACATTTTCTAAACCTTAGAAGTGTTCTCATTCTCGCCAATCTTAACCTTATCCTGTTGTAGTTGTTGTTGTTAATTTACGTCGCACTAGAGCTGCACAAAGGGTTATTGGCGACGGTCTGGGAAACATCTTGGAGGATGATCCGAAGACATGCCATCACAATTTTGATCCTCTGCGGAGGGAATGGTACCTCCGCTTCGGTAGCCCGACGACCTGCGCGAAGTCGAACACTTTACGGTAGCACAGTTTAACGAGGACCAATACCGCACACCCTCGGTCCCTACGCAGACTGATCCAAGTGGTCACCCNCTATTATTTTGTACAATATATACTTTTTAAAAAACAGCAAAAAAAAGTAAAAATTATGATTTCAAATTTTGGGTGTTAGCGCTATTAAAATTTTGACTCTAATACGAGTGACGAGAGCTACGTTGGCTGAGGGTATAGAGCACTCGCCTTCCAATGAGGTGTCCCAGGTTCGAATACCAGTGATTGCTGGTAGATATGAATTCCACATCCGGCTCATACCGATAGTGCTGACGTAAAATTTCCTCAGTGGTAGACGGTTAGAGTCCCCTTGCGGCCAGGCTAACCATGGGAAGTTTTCGTGGTTTTCCTCTCTATGTGACGCAAATGCGGGTTAGTTCCCCCGGAAAGTTTTCCAAGAAGGAAAATTTCTCCCAATACTTGATCCAGGAGTTCCCGTGTCTGCTGGATTGGGTTCAAAATTACAAGGCTACGGAATTAAACATTAGTAGTTGTAAACCCAAAAATTTTGTTGGCTGTTCACAGACGGTTATAAAAATTAGTTAGTTATTTAGTAGTAATTAGTTAAATTTGGTAACCTTAGAGCAGATTTTAAGTAGTTTTCCTGAATTCATTTGACAAATACATTCCAAACAAATGTATCACGTTGCTCATTATCTAACAATCCTAACAATCTTCATAAAAAAAGAAAAAAAGGAGTCTAATTAATAAGGTGCAAATTTCATTAACTTAAGTAGACATTCTCGCCAATCTTAACCTTATCCTGTTGTCGTTGAAGTGGTTCATGTATAAAAAAGAAGCCAGTAATTGATTTCTTTCAAGATAAAACTCGTGAAGAAGAATGCCATCAAGAAAGATATTCAGCAGCTGCTGTTACTGTTGTCGTCGGCCATTAAGGCAGAAGGAGTGCCATTGTTCTTGTTTTCCAGTGGCGCCATCTATAGCCAAGAATTCGACTTCGACCACACCCATGCGTCACACCCGTTTATAGAGCGGACCTATTCATACATTCATTCATACGTCCGCAGATCGTAATTTTGATCATAATCAGAGAAAGATCAATCTCCAATTTAGTACCCCCAGAGGTTTTGATTTGGTATGGGAACATGGGGACCTTGTGACCCGGCAGATTTAGCGTCATCAGTCACCATTTACTACACAGGGAATCATCAATAATTGTATTTCAGTTTATTTATCCTACTAAAACTCATTATTTTCTACATAATCATCAATAATTGTATTCTAGTTTATTTATCCAACTAAAACTCATTATTTTCTACATAATCATCAATAATTGTATTCCAGTTTATTTATCCTACTAAAACTCATTGTTTTCTACATAATCATCAATAATTGTATTCTAGTTTATTTATCCTACTAAAACTCATTATTTTCTACATATAATAATAATAATGTTCATGATAATGATGATGATAGGCTAAGAAGTCTGGATAATGCGCACCAATTTTTACCAAATTGCGTTCATAAAATAAAATGAATTGAAAACACGACCAAGTCATTCCTTTACTGCCCAAAAGTATGTTTTCTAATATATAGAATGAAAAAAACCTTTTTTAAATAATGGATAATCAATCTAGTATTTTTAGTCACGCATATGAAATTCCACTTTCTTCAAATTACTCGATAATTATTCAGCGCGTAAGTATTAAATTGGTCTTACGGTTTCTTGTTCTTGGAGGAAATTATGCCAAACTTGCTGTAAAAAATAGGTTTCGGATTTCGTTATCATTTTTTAAGTTAATATAATACATAATATTGAGTTACGTAAAGTTAATATTTTAGTAATAGTTTCACGTCTTATTTTCCCATGACGTGAAAAACAATTTCAGAACATGATACACAAGAAAAATTTTAAATTAGACAAACAATAAATAAGTTAGTTTCGAATTAAGTGAAAAAACTACTCTATGAATTAGTTTGAGTAAATTAAAATCGTTTTGTCAAAACTTAACAATATTTCTATTTCAATATTTCACTATTACCTCTGTTTTTTAAATGAAAATGTTAAAAATTAAATCACTGTAAAAATTTTTTCGTATAATTACCAACAATTTTTGTTGTTAAGGTAAAATAAAATTTTTTAACAGTGCATGTAGTCACATAATTTTGTTTGCTTTTCGACTGTTATAGTTTTATTTATTCATTTCTTGTTTCTTTGTTTATTGACAATATATGTTTTCATGCACATTAGACTCAATTTCTGACTTCATTGTCAAAACATTTCATTTGCAAAACAAGCACATTTTTAGTAATATATCATCCCTATTTGTTTCAAACAGTTGTTATTCTGTCAATTTTATAGAATTTTTTTGTGCGTTAACTACATTTCTGTACTTAAAAATGTATTTAGTTTAACTGAATAACATAAATGGTGGCAACTGAACGCAAAAAGCCGTTTTGCCTGTGCTTTTTTTCTGTATATTTGTGAGAATAACAGCTCCCAAGTTCAAAAGAAAATATTTTTATAAGTTTAACTGTACTTAATGCCCATTCTACTGAACGATTTCTAGCAGATAAAGTTGTTGAAAGTTAATAAAATCTCTCTCATGAAAAAAATTCCAAGAAACAAAAGAATTGGTTGACTAAGTGAAGTGGTTATAAGAACTTTTCAAAAATCCAAAGGTCTGTCTGTTTTTCTTCCATGTCTTTCCTCATTATATCCGGGAAAATCTTTTTTCTGATCTCCTATTAAAATCTTTTGTCGTCATCATTATTAGTATTACTTTTCTATTCATTTTAAAGAGGTATAAAGGAATTTAATTCTTCTACCAAAACGGAAAATTTAAGCAATCTGTTATTCGTGCAAAATATATAAATTCCATCTTAGAACGGAGACTCGTTAACATTGCAGTCGTAAGTATTATATTTCTTTGAGAACATCAACAACTTTTTCGTCTATAATAAAGATGTAATAAAAATGATTAAAATAAAATGTTTTAAAAACTATCCCCTCCTCGAAATGAAAATTAAAACTAATGTTTCAGTTCAATCAATCCACCGATTGTAAATATGCTTCTCTTATTATGATTATGTAAGTTTTGAGTTGAAGATAGAAGTAATAATTGCCTGAAAAAAATTATCCCCTTTCAAAAAATATTACCCAACGAAATATATTTTTAAATCCCCCCTAAAAAAACGTGCTGTCTTTAAACTAAACCACTTGTTGTAAATGCGCTTCTCTTACTTGTTATTTTATGTAATTGTAAAGTTGTGCATTGATGATATGATAAATTTTGTTGGAAAATTGTCCTTTATAGAAAAAGATTTTTAAGACCATCCATCTCCTAAAGATAGAAAAATGACCACTTGAATAGTCAACAATGGAAATCTTTAACCGAAACAATGCCGGTATTTCTTATGCTTAAGGCAAAGAAAATTGATTATAGATCCCACCCCCCAAAAAAGTGAAGATAAAAGATGCAGTATTTACAGTAAAATCTAGATCGCGAGTTTGAATCCCGTGGCCGAAGAATCCCTGTGTACTAAATGGTGACTGTTGTATGTTAAATCTGTTGGGGTCACAAAATCCTCCAAGATCCCATAACAAATCATTACCTTTGGGGAACCGAGGAGACTTAGGTGATGGTGTACTCGCCTCCCTTTGAGTTGCCCCGAGTTCGAATCCCAGCGATAGCTGGTCGATACGAGTTAGTTCCGTACCCAGCTAGCACAGATCACAATGCTGATGTAAAATATCCCCAGTGGTAGACGGATCATTGGTTAGAGTCCCTTTGCCGTAAGGTTAAATGAGGTTTTTTTTTGTGGCATTCCTATCCATGTAACGCAAATGCGGATTAGTTCCATGAAAAAGTCCTTCAGGAAAGCAAATTTTTTTCTAATACTTGATCCAGAGCTCCCTTGACTTCTGGATTGGATTCAAAACTACAAGTATTAGGAGTTTAGTATTAGTAGTCGTAGACTCAAAATTACAAGGCTATGGAGTTTAGTATTAGAAGTCGTAAACTCAAAATTACAAGGCTATGGAGTTTAGTATTAGTAGTCGTAAACTCAAAATTACAAGGCTATGGAGTTTAGTATTTGTAGTCGTAAACTTAAAATTACAAGGCCATGGAGTTCAGTATTAGTAGTCGTAAACTCAAAATTACAAGGCTATGGAGTTTAGTATTAGCAGTCGTAAACTCAAAATTACAAGGCTATGGAGTTTAGTATTAGTAGTCGTAAACTCAAAATTACAAGGCTATGGAGTTTTAGTATTAGTATTCGTAAACTCAAAATTACAAGGCTATGGAGTTTAGTATTAGTAGTCGTAAAACTCAAAATTAGGTCGGCTGTTCAACGACGGTGATAAAGTAAAAATGCCGTTGAGGGTACTGATTTGCAGATTGATCGTTCTCTGGTTAATGTCCAAATAACGATCGGTGAATAATTGAATGGAGTATGAACGAGTCCTCCCTATAAAACGGGCTGTGACGTGTGCTTAGCAGAAATCGTATTCTTGTCTATAGATAGCGCCACTGAAAAACAAGAATCGCGCCTTCTTCCTTAAATTGACATAGCAGGCTAGCTGGTTTCATAAGTAACAACTCAACAATAACATAGAAATCGTTCTTGAATTTTGTAGCACGTAACATCATGTTCAATTTATACTTTATTAGTTTATAATACTATTTTTATATATGTAACAATACAAAATTTAATAGCACATTTTTTATTATATTAATAAACAATTTTTTTTTTGGTTGCACGTAATCCTCTCATTCATTTAATCATAAATTCCTAATATTTTTAAGGTTGGTATGATTAAGGGAGCAGGTGGTACGAATTAGGCATCCGGTTTCCTAAATATCCCCACTTGCAGACCTGGCGAAAAATATTAATGGCGAAAAATATTTTCAGTATTTACTGCACAATTATTGCGATAAAAAGATTAATATAAGTAGCTGAATTACTGTATTTTAATATTAAAATATATCAAATGCAATTGGCGGTGCTTTGCGACTGATAAATATTTAAATGTGAAAAATGGTACGATTTAGGTAACTCATCTCTGTAATGCACAGAGAAAAAAATTCTGATTAAATTATCGTGCAGTATGGTACTGAGATTTATGGTAAAAAAATTAATTCTTTTAATAAAAATAATTCATTTGGTTATTGTTTCATTCCTATAGTAACAGTTCACCGGAAATTCTTGTGTTCTCCGGAAATTATAGTTCTTATTAACGTACATTTAGTAAAAAATACAAAACTAAGTTGTAAATTTTTCTGAATAAATTTTTTATGCTATGCTCTAAGGTATCATTATTACCAAATTTCCCCATATTTACTCAATTTTTTCTCATATTATTAAATTTATTAAATTTAAAATTTAATTAAAATCAATAATAAAGTACTTCGGGAAAAATTACCGAGCTTTCCGTGTTCTCATAGTTCTCATTTTTCCGTTTACCAGAAATTCTGATTTTCAAAACTGTATCTTTTTTTACCACGCATTTAATAAAAATTACTAAACTGAAATGTAAATTTAATCGATAAAATGATTTTTATGCCATTTTATTAACTGGCATGTTTCCAGGCCAGTGGAGGGTTGAAATCGTTCCACCATCAGCATAAATCTAACAGAGGGAAAACAAATGATAGAGAGGAAATATTATATGCGACAATATTCTTCTTTCTATGCTTTTATCTGTTGTTTAGCTTTTCCAACTGCTGAATAGGCCGGGAAAGCCTAGTTGGCAGGGCGCTGGACTCACGTTTGGGAGAATGGGAGTTCGAATGCAGCCGGCCGAAGATCCCCCGTGTAGTAAATGGTGATTGATATATGCTAAATCTGCTGGATCACAAAGTCCTGCATGTTCCCTAAACAAATCAATGCCTTTGGGGGTAGTGAATTGGAGATTGATCGTTCTCTGGCTATGGTCAAAATCATATATGGCAACGTTACTTTTTAAAAGTAACGAGTAAAAGTACAAGTATTTTTAAAAAAAGTAACGCGTAAAAAGTAAAAAGTTCGTATTTTAAAAAGTAACGAGTAAAAAGTACAAGTAAAAGTACAAGTACTAAATNACGCCGGTGATAAAGAAAAAATTGAGGTTACTGATTTGCAGATAGATCGTTCTCTGGTTAATGTCAAAATAACGATCGGTGGATAATTGAATGGAGTATGAACGAGTCCTCCCTATAAAACGAGCTGTGACGTGTGCTTAACTGAAATCGTATTCTTGTCTATAGATGGCGTCACTGAAAAACAAGAACAGCGCCTTCTGCCTTAAATTGACATCGCAGGCTTGCTGGTTTTAGCAAATTTCATAAGTAACAACTGTACAATAGCATAGAAATCGTTCTTGAATTTTGTAGCACATAGCATCATGTTTCATTGATACTTTATAAGTTTATAATACTGTTATTATAATTGTAACAATACAAAATTTAATATCACATTTTCTATTATGTCAATAAACAATTGTTTTTGGTTACACGCAATCTACTCATTCATTTAATCATAAATTCCTAATATTTTTAAGGTTGGTATGATTATGAAGAGAGCAGGTGCTACGAATTAGGCAACCGGTTTCCTAAATATCCCCACTTGCAGACCTGGCGAAAAATATTAATGGCGAAAAATATTTTCAGTATTTACTGCACAATTATTACGATCAAAAAATTTATATAAGTAGCTGAATAACTGTATTTTAATGTTAAAATATATCAAATGCAATATCCGGTGCTTTGTGACTGATAAATATTTAAATGTGAAAAGTGGTAAGATTTAGGTAACTCATCTCTGTAATGCACAGAGAAAAAAAATTCTGATAAAACTACCGTACAGTATGGTACTGACATTTCTGGTAAAAAAAAAGTAATTCTTTTAATAAAAATAATTCATTTGGTTTTTGTTCCACTCCTATGGTAGCAGTTCACTGGAAATTCTTACGTTCACCGAAAATTATAGTACATTTACACATTTAGTAAAAAAATACAAAACTAAGTAGTGAATTTTTCTGAATAAATGGTTTTTATGCTGTGCCTTAAGGTATTATAATTACCAAATTTTACCATATTTACCCAGTTTTTTCACGTATTATTAAACCATATATTGTTAAATTGATTAAATGTTAATGTTATTAAAATCAATAGCAAACTACTTCGGAAAAAATTACCGACCTTTCTGTGTTCTCATAGTTCTCATTTTTCCGTTCATATGTTATGGCTCACCAGAAATTCTGCTTTTCAAAACTGTAGCCATTTTTACCACACATTTAATAAAAATTACTAAACTGAAAAGTAAATTTAATCGAATAAATGGTTTTTATGCCATTTTATTAACTGGCATGTTTCCAGGCCAGTGGAGGGTTGAAATCGTTCAACCATCAGCATAAATCTAACAGAGGGAAAACAAATGATAGTGAGGAAATATTATATGTGACAATAATCTTCTTTCTATGCTTTTATCTGTTGCTTAGCTTTTCCAACTGCTGAATTGGCGGGGAAAGCCTAGCTGGCAGGGCGCTGGACTCACGTTTGGGAGAATGAGAGTTCGAATCCATCAGGCCGAAGATTCCCCCTGTAGTAAATGGTGATTGGTACACGCTAAATCTGCTGGGTCACAAAGTCCTCCATGTTCCTAAAACAAATCAATGCCTCTGGGGAAAGTGAATTGGAGATTGATCGTTCTCTGGCTATGGTCAAAATTACTGGTTATGGGTCCGTCCTATAAACAGGTGTGACGCATTGGTGTGGCTGAAGTCGAATTCTTGGCCATAGATGGCTCCACTGGAAAACAAGAACAATCGCACTCTCTCTGCCTTAATGGCCAACGACAGCATCAACAACTGCTGAATATCTTTCCTGATGACATCCTTCGTCAAGAGTTTTATCTTGAAAAATACTAATTACAGGCGTCTTTTTAATACATGAACCACATGGAAACAGGATAAGGTTAAGATTGGTGTGAATGAGAAATACACTTCTAGGGTTTAGAAAATGTTCGCTTAAATTAATGAAATTTGTACCTTATTAATTAGACCCTTATTAATTAGATGTATTTTGAATAACGCGATGCGTTTGTTTCGAATGCATCTGTCAAACGAAATAAGGAAAACTACTTAAAAACTGCTCTAAGGTTACCAAATTTTGCTAATTACTGCTAACTAACTGACGTAGTTACCAACTCATATTATTTTTATTTTATAGCCATCTTTCAACAGCCGTCCCAAATTTGGGTTTACAACTACTAATGCTCAACTCCGTTGCCTCGTAATTTTGAACCCAATCCAAAAGACAAGGGAACTCTTGGATCAAGTATTGGGAGAAATCTACCTTCGTAGAAGACCTTTTGACGGAACTAACTCGCATTTGCGTCACATGGAGAGGAAAAACATGAAAACCTCTCACTGTTAGCCTCTCACGGCAAGGGGACTCTAACCCACGATCCGTCTACCACTGAGGATATTTTACGCCAGGATTGTGGTCGGTGCAAGCCGGATACGGAATTCGTATTGACCAACCATTGCTAGGAATCGAACCCGGTTCACCTTATTGGAAAGCGAATGAATTGCAGGCCCTGAAATTAATTAATTATCAAATTATACCTTATTAACCCAATTTTATCACGTATTATGAAACGATATTTAATTGTTAATTTTGTGAAAATCATTACCAAAGCACTTCGGAAAAAATTACTTAGCTCTATGGTGTTTCAGTAGGGTCAGAAACACCACATATTTAATTTTGATTTAATTTTTTTCTCAGAGAGATATCATGTAAAAAAAATTTTAATTCTGAAAATTGTTCAAAATGGAAAAAGTTTTAAAAAGTAGGAAATTTAAATACAATTATAGACTTTTTCTTTATTTTTTAATAGAGCAACAGCTTCATTGTAAATCTCAAGTGTCAAAGGTTTCTATCCTTCACACAAAACTTATCTTTAAGATCTCAGCAGAGGAAACAAAAGTATAAAAACGGAATTGGATAAAAGCCCAACTTCGCAATCTTTTTTTTCCTTCCACTTTACATTCGTTGAAGTTTTGTTTCCTTTTATGTTTCACTTTCTTCATATTTTGGCTGAGTTGTTTTTAGGGAGAGTTACGATTCCAAAATATTTCAACAGAACAATTAATCTTTTTAATATGCGACTTGAACTAAAACAGAATGAAGACTTGAAAAAAGAAATTTTGATTAAGTGTAATTTCATTTAAGTAGAATATAATTAAAACGTATATTTTTTATACACATTTTAACTGCGATGTCATGACTAGCTGTTAAAATTATGTTCCTTAATGACGATCTCAGTATTAAAAAAATTATAGTTTTATCTATTCAAAATTTAATTTAAACATAAATCTTTTTTTAACTTTTGAATTCTATCCTTATGGCTAGTACAATAAATGGACCAGAATGCTTTCCTCATGCTAAGCGCAAAAAACAAGACTGAATTCAAAAATGAATTTTTTTTTCTACCAATGAATTGCTGTATCCTAAAATTATATAGTTTCAATTTAGAAATAAACTCAATTGAAACTTAAACTTTCATTTTATTTTACCACGTTTATATAAACTTGCCTTCGTGTATGTCTGTCCGGGTGGAATTTTGTAATCGATTTTAAATTTCTATAAGTTTT
>NC_092212.1:50170651-50184630 GCF_043381705.1 Parasteatoda tepidariorum
AAAAATTGAAAAACGAAAAACGTGGGGCGCATGAAATACATAACAGTACATATACACATACATATACACATTTTCTTACTCATACACATGCACAGCCACATATACATCCACATACATATGCATATACAAAAGCATATTCCACATCCACATTCAGATACAATTACAATTACTGATATACATACACATATTCTCAAGAGCACACATACACACACTAATATAACATTACTGTTATGTATTTCATGCGCCCCACGTTTTTCGTTTTTCAATTTTTTTCTTAATTATTATTCTCCACTACTAAAACATGGTTTTTAAAAATATTACTTTTTATTTTGAATTTTTTTAATTATAAAACTATGACTTATGATAAAAAAGACTTTTCTTTAACATATTAAGGCTTAATTACTTGCTTAAAGTTTCCATTTATTTTCGAATTATAAAACTGTAACTGAATGTAAAAGTGTTGCCTTTTAACTCAAATGTGCTTACCTCAAAAATAAATATAAAAATTTTAATAAACTTTTATACAATCTGAATTGAGTTAAAATTAAAGTTTTTTTTTAACTTAAGTAATTATTAATTTTAAAAAAGAAGTAGCAGTAGTACTTTAATAACGTCGCACTATGGGTTATTTTATTTTATTTTAGAACCGTCATTGAACAGCTGACCAAATTTGTCTATAGATGGCTAACAAAGTTTAACTCCGTAGGATTGTAATTTTGAATCCAATCCAGAAGACAAGGGAACTCCTAGATCAAGCATTGGGAGAAATTTGCCTTCGTGGAGGACTTTTTAATGGAACTGCGTTACATGGAGAGGAAGGCCACGAAAACTTCCCACGGATAACCTTACGACAAGAGGACTCTAACCCATGATCCGTCTACCACTGAGGATATTTTACGTCAGTACAGTGATCGGTGCGAGCCAAATGCGGAATTCCTATCAGCCAGTCATCGCTTGGATTCGAACACGGTTCACCTCATTGGAAGGCGAACGCTCTATCCCCTGAGTCACCACGGCTCGCTATGGGATATTGACGCTGGTCCGGGAAATATGACATGCCATGACAATTTTGATCCTCTGCAGAGGGGATGGCTCCTCTGCTACCACGATTCTTCAATTCTTTCGTAGACTGCCAGTGATGCTTGACTTCGGTGTTCTTCTAGGAACCGCGTCTTTATGATCGGTTAGCTCTCGGTGAGACTTATAAATAATGTTACTAATGATTAATTGCGGTGCTTATTTTCTTAATTGCAAAAGTATGATTGACTGTAAGAATGTCCTTAAACTCTTTAATTCCTGCTACAGTTTACTATTTACATTTTAGAAAAATGATATTTTTTAATTCATTACTGCCTAGTTCCTTATTAAAATTGTAATATTTAATTTTATAGAATGTAATGGAATTAAAACCTAATTTTTCGAATTACAGTCTAATGTACATTCTCTTAAGTAATGATTATAAAAATGATGTTCCTTAACCCACCATTGACCATTTGAGTTTTCAGTTAATACTCTAATTATTTAATTAAGATTGACAGTACTAATGATGCCCTTTTAATCATAATTGCCTTCTTATCTTTTTTTATGTTATAAATAAAAAATTAGGACTAACTATAAAATTGAAGTTCATTCACCCAATTATGCCCACATCAGTTGTCTGTTAATAATTTAGTTATAAATTTTCTCTGACTGTAAAAAATGGCTACCAATTTTACTTATTGATAAATTTTAGAGATGCTTCTAAAATGCCCAAAAAGCTAATAATAATTAATATTCCGACTTAATTAAAAGGATATTTATGAAATTGATAGTTGGATATTGCTATTTAGTTGAAATTTTACAAGCATGAACACTAGGGAGAAAGTTTGATAAAGTAGGTTAACTTTAAAAAAGATTCAACTTCGTTAAAAAGCATAAATTTTACTTTAAAATTCATTCCACATTCAAGACTTAGAGCAACGAAGGTTAGACCGTATATGACTTGATCTTGGAATACTCTGACTTTAGTTAGAAAACTTTTTGATTAGAAAAATTTTCCATAAAAAATACGATGAAATGTAAAAAAATGAACTTAAGATTTAAATAAATATTTGTAAACTTTGGATTTTTCAGCTCAAAAGAATTCAAATAGTAATTTCATTTTTACATTTAATTCAAACCTTATAAAACCAATTAAACTTTTTAGAAGTTTGATTAGTTCTTTTAGTTTATAAGTTTGATCAGATTATAAGAATTTAGTTTTTTCACTCAACTGATTTGATTAGTTTATTTAATTGTTTCACAATAACTAAAACCTTTCGCCCTAAACATCTTCGTTTGCTTCAAATGTTAAAATTTAAATTATTAAAATAAATTTTTGCAACTATATTGCAGTTTAGTTTATTCATCTCTTGAAATCTAAATCAACGAAACTATCCGTAACTGTTAAAACCGTAAAATGGTACAAATGTTCATTCAGCTCATACGATCTTTTACAATAAATCAGATAACAGTATATGTGAATTCTATTCAATTTTTTTTAAAGAAATGATCTTAAATATAAAATTGAAAGTAAAAATAAATTTATGCTTTTTTACTGCAATTTAGTTTAACCATATCTTAAAATTTAAGTCAACGAAAATACACGGAATTGTTGAAACCGTAAAATGTTATAAATGTTCCATCAGTTCATACTATTTGTTACAATAAATATTCATACTATTCATACTATTTGTTACAGTACACGGAAATTTTATGTGAATGTATTTTTTTTTAAATCTTAAATATAAAATTAAAAGTAAAAATAAATAAATTGATACGACTCTATTGCAATTTAGTTTAATATCTTAAAATCTAAGTCAACAAAAATATTCGGAATTGTTAAAACCGTTAAATAGTATAAATGTTCAATCAGTTCATACGATCCGTTACAATAATTCGGATTACAGTATACGTGAATTTTATTTAAAATTTAAAAAAAAATTTTGAATATAAAATTAAAAGTAAATATATACGAAAAAAAATATGGAAGAAAAAAATATGGCAATAGCATCTGTTATAAATAAATAAACGCACTCACACCTAAATCTATTTATAGTCTTAGTGGAGATGGTATTTTGAAAGTTCTTGTTTTCAGTAAAAATGATTTTAAAATTATGGTGCGCGTTTTTTAAATGACGATAATTGAGGTTAACAAAGATTTAAGCTGTTGATATTGATAAATTTCTTTTCTTCTTTTTTAAATATGTTTATAGACAATAAGGCAGTAATAAGTAAAAAAATTCTGCTTCTAGCCAGTATCCGGTTGTAACATTTTAAACAGTTACCACATTTCGTGGCCATTTTGTAAGAAATTGAAAATTTTAAATGATTAAAGATAGTTTATATTAATAATATAAGCATTCTTCAAGAAGAGGAATTATTAGAGAGTAAAGAGATGAGTAATTTAGAAATGATATTAGAAGCATTTTTGAAAATATGGTAATTATTCCTTCATTTCTAAATTGATTAAACTTTTTGAGAAACAATCGTGAAATAAAGTCATTTTCAGAATATTATGAAATATTCATAGTGATTTCATATTTATTATTTTATTTTATAATCGTCTTGTAAGAAAAGCCTTGTAATTTTAAACCCAGTCCAGAAGACAAGGGAACTCCTGGTTCAAGTATTTTAAGAAATTTGCCTTCGTGGAGAGCTTTTTGATAGAACTAACCTACCTTTGAGTTACATGGAGAGGAAAACCACGAAAACCTCCCACGGTTAGTCTGACGGTAAGGGGACCCTAACCCATAATCCGTCTACCACTGAGGATATTTTACGTCAGCACTGTGGTCGATGTGAGTCGGGTGCGGAATTCGAATCAACCAGTCGTTGCCTGGATTCGAACCCGGCTCTCCTCATTGGGAAGCGAGTGCTCTATCCCCTGACCCACCACGGCTCTTCAAATTTATTTAAATAATAATAATTGAAAATGCAAGTTTGGTACAGTTTCGTGCTAGCAGACAATTTTACAAACGCCATTTTGTTTAATTTAGTTACCCTATGGTTACTGTTGATTTTGCCCAATATTAGCAATGCATACTAATTAACTATTACTTGAAAGATAGCATAAATGTTAAATACATTTCAAATTAACTTAGAGTTTCAGAGGTATTTAATTTTTTTGTGTTAGAACTTTAGTTCATTAGTTTGATAAATCTCTTTAAAGTGAGAATGCGTGTTATGTTTTCTTATTATTTTTTTCATATAAAATTAATTGCTTTAGTGCTTTTTATTTTACTTATTTTAAATGCATTTTCAGATAAACGTTGATTTTGAGAAAATCTTAGTACGTATATATGTAGAATTCTTTAAAATTCGTATAATGTTAACTATGTTTTGAATTGAGATCTAAGTGAGAATTTATTATTTTTCATATACTTTAAGCAAGAATACTTAGAATTTTCTTTCAAAAATAAATATATTTAAGTTATTGAATATTTTTTAAAAACGTTAGCCTTAAAACTCAGGTAACCCGATTATTAATCCAGAAAAAAACTATTTTGATATTTACGAGTTGAGAGTTATTGAAGATTTGTTAGTATGACGCAATTTTTTTTCTTCCAATTCTTATGCTTAAATTTTTCTTTACACTGTTAGAATTTTCATTCTGATATCACGGTAAAATAGCCAGTAGCAGTCTGTCTATCCAATTAACCATGAAGTTTATGGTTGGGAAAAATTTCTTTATCTTCACTGTTTTGGAACCGTTTACATCTGATACAGTTAAAGAACCGTGAATCCAAAAACTATACAGTTTTGTAACCATTTACATCTAGCTTAGTTTCTAAACTAGAAAAATAAAACTTAAACGGACATTGAAACTCAGCGAGCACTGCGCCATTTATGCGTCACTGATAGTTTCGTGTTCCAATAGTCTAATGTCACCCATCGAAGGGTTCAGGTCACTAGAAACTTTTCATGTACTAAAGGAATGGAGAAAATATTGTGGTATCAAAGCTGGGATTCACACCCTTGTTCAGGTGGTCATGAGATTGATCTATTAGTCCACCCAGCTGCACGAAAAAAAATGGCTCCAAAAGGTGGACATACTTGGGCCCGGATAGAATTCTTCGTGCTAAATCGTTTTTGGTAAAAAGAATCTAGTAACGTTTTTTTCTCACACTTAACAGTTTTATATCATTTTTACGGTTATTTGACTGTTTTGGGTGAATATGGTAAAATAACAATTAAATAAATTGCTATTTAATCATTTTTAACGAGAAATTTCTAGCACTATATTTTAAAAAACTATACATAAATTTTTAAAGTTTAGTTTAAGTTTATGATTTTAGGACACAATAATTAATTTATTACAACAAAACTAATTTATTTAAGCAAAAAATAAATTTACAATTCTAATTAAGGCTCTTTTGGAAAAGAAATTGCGAAGAACTCAGTCCGGTATCTTAGTTTTAAGTTAGTTTAATATTGTTAATCGTTGATAATAGAATTAATAAGAACACAGTTCTTTTTATTAACGAGTGTAGAGGATGAATCAGATTCTACAGATACATTTTGTGTCATAAATCTTAAGGTCATTTTCCTTCAAAGACAGATTTTTCTTTATTCATATGTTCCTTCATCTGCCGGAAAACTTTTGATTAATTTATTTCTGAACTTCTTTATGAAAATAATCATGAAAAAAAAAACATGTTTATTTTCTTATTATGTCAGAGTTATTTTTTCTATAATTTTTGTAACACCTTTGCAATTTCTTTTTATTTACCTGAAGTTGTTTTATTCTTTTCTGAAGTAAACACTAAGTTCATAAAATGTACATAAATTACTCATCAAATTCTATAGCCGTACATTTTTTTTTATTATTGTATCTTGGTTTGGTACTTTTAAGACAGATAGCCAAATTTATTGAATTTTTCTAATATTCTTCTTATTATTATATTTCCTTTTAAATGAAAATTTAAATTAATATTTTCTCCAAAAATATGCGAAAATTAGAAGTATCATAAAAATCGCAATTCTAAAAAGAAATTAATAGATCAAAAATAGATTTTAAAAAAAAAGTTAAATTAATATATTATCCTGAAATTCTTCCATAATCTCTTTAAATTTGAAAGTTAGTTTACATTTTTAAAGTTAATAGTTTTTCTCCAGAAATTTGTCGGTGGTGAAAAACGAGATTAATCAGATATTTTAAATAAAAAAATTGAAAAAATACAGAATAAAACTGTGAAAATTAAAAAAAACATTATAGCTAAATAATATATTTATTCATAACATTAATATTTATTCATAACAATTTTATTTAACTACTTGAAATCAAATGTATCTTAAAACTGTTTTCAAAGCTTATAACCTATAATAATATAATAAGCAAACTTCTCTAATTGTTTACGTTTATTTCGATCATTTCTTAATGAGTTTATATTTAGTTATAAATGTAGAATTCATAAATTTGGTTATTTATAAGCACAGAAGTTCAAGTTAATGGTCCATTCTTTATAATATGTAAATTTTAGAAAGTCGAACCCACTTCCCCACATGAAAAAAATTGCTCACTAAAATGAACTTTAGGAAACAAACTAAATGAATTTCTTTTCATAAATCAATTTAAATCCTGAAAATATTTAAATAAAGCATTAATAAGAAGTGCCACATAAAGGGTTAAATTTTACAAAATGCATCTGTGCAATAAAGAACAGCCATTTAACATTCCAATAATTTAATAGGCTCATTTAATAATTTTGAAGCCAAAGGTTTTATTTGTCAAAGCTGTTTCATGAAGATACAATTTATCTGACAAGCATCATAATTTACTATATTAATTTTTAATCATATAAATTTACTATATTAATTTTTAATCATATAAATTTACTATATTAATTTTTAATCATATAAATTTACTATATTAATTTTTAATCATATTTGTGTTATTTAACAACTCAAAAAAAAAAAAAAAACGCGTATCTTGAAATTATTCTCAAAACTTAAAGCCCCAAACATTCTGGCTCAGTGAAAATTTTACAAAATAGATTTGTGCAATAAGATCAGCTTATTTAAAATTAATTTTTATTCATATTAGTGTTATCTAGTAGCTTAAAATCAAACCTATCTCAAAATCCCTTTCAAAACTTATAGCTCCAAATTAACTAGCCTAGTTTGAATATTGCAAAAGGAATCTATGCAATAAAGATGAGCCCATTTAACATTTATTTTTATTCACATCAGTGTCATTTATGAGCTTAATATCAAATTTATCTTAAAATCCTGTTCATTCCCAAAGCTTTAAAAAAATGTGGCCTAGTTTAAATCTTAGAAAATGTATCAGTGCATTCTCCCCATTTAACATGTAATTTTTATTCATATCAGTGTTATTTAACAACCTAATATTCAACACATCTCAAAATCCCTTTCAAAACTTATAGCTCCAAATTAAGCAGCCTAGATTAAATATTGCAAAAGGAATCCATGCAATAAAGATGAGCCCATTTAACATTTATTTTTATTCATATCAGTGTCATTTATGAGCTTAATATCAAACTTATCTTAAAATTCTGTTCATTCCCAAAGCTTTAAAAAAATGTGGCCTAGTTTAAATTTTAGAAAATGTATCAGTGCATTCTCCCCATTAAACATGTAATTTTTATTCATATCAGTGTTATTTAACAACCTAATATTCAACACATCTCAAAATCCTTTTCAAAACTTTTAGCCCTAAATAAACTTAGTTAAAAATTTACAATATGAATCTGTGCCTTCAGATCAGCACTCTTAAACATTTAATTTCCATTAATATCAGTGTCGCTTAAGGGCTTAAAATCAGACGTATCTTAGTATCCTTTTCATTTCAATCATCCTAAATAAACTCCCCTATTATAAATTATACAATACGGATCTCTGCCTTAAAGGTCAGCCCATTTAACATTTATTTTCATTCAAATAAATGTTGCTCTACATGCAACTTTAAATTCAGCAAATCTCAAAATCCCATTCAAAACTTATAGCCTCCAACAAGCTAGTCTAGTTTAATTTTACAAAATGGATCTGTGCAATAAAGATCAGCCCATTTAACATCTATTTTTATTCATATAAATGTTATTCTACAACTCAAAATCCAACACATCTTAAAATCCTATTCGAAACTTATAGCGTCGAACAAGCTAGACCAGTTTTATTTTACAAAATGGATTGGATCGGTGCAATAAAGATCAGCCCATTTAACATCTACTTTTATTCATATAAATGTTATTCTACAACTCAAAATCCAACACATCTCAAAATCATATTCAAAACTTATAGCGTCAAACAAGCTAGACCAGTTTTATTTTACAAAATGGATCGGATCGGTGCAATAAAGATCAGCTCATTTAGCATTTATTTTTATTCATATAAATGTTATACTACAACTTAAAATCCAACACATCTTAAAATCCTATTCAAAACTTATAGCCTCTAACTAGCTTGTCTAGTTTAATTTTGCAAATTGGATTTGTGCAATAAAGATCAGCCCATTTAGCATTTATTTTTATTCATATAAATGTTATACTACAACTTAAAATCCAACACATCTTAAAATCCTATTCAAAACTTATAGCGTCAAACAAGCTAGTCTAGTTTAATTTCACAAAATGGATCTGTGCAATAAAGATCAGCCCTTTCAATATTTTAATCATTTAATTTGAAAACCAACGATTATCCATAAATCACGAGAGGACGATAAATAGGCGTCAACGCCAACTGCCCTCTAAAAATTTAAAAGAACATATTACTTTGAATAACTGAAGCTAATTCATTTACCAGTGAGTGCACTGAATAAAACCCCTCATCGCGTGCCTGGATCAATTGGTTCTGAAGGATAATTTTTTGGCGTCATCAGATCTCTCGTCGACTAGACAAGGGACCAGCAATCAATAAAAGCTTTCTATGAAGTTAGAACACTTTTTGGTATCCTCACACCCAGTCGAAATACATTAACTTTTTGTGTACGTCATGGAGAGTTTAATTTTCCCCGCTCTTTGGTTTAGAGCCAAATGGAACAAGCTAATAAGATCCAACACTTGTGGATTGAGCTTCTTGATGTTATGAAGACGAACATAGAGCTGAGATTATTGTAGAAAAGAAAAAGCTGTTCTTAATATGTTAGCTAATTTCTACCCTATTTTCCTTATTTAGATTCAGAATTCACTTTTTTCCAATTAACTATCTAAATAAAAAATTAGAAGAAAAATATAATTTAAAAACTTGTTTTTGGAATCATGGGAGCTGCCGGACCGGAGGAATAGTGTATATTGGGAAGGTTTGCTACCAATATGTTAGCATTTGATAACTAAGCTTTATTTAATTTTCCCTACTTAGCCACTAGATTTACATTTTTCAATAAAAAATTAAAAACAAAATATAATTGTAGAAATGAGATCTGATATTTGTGGATTTAGCTTCTTCGTATAATAAAGAAAAAAAAATAGAACCGAGATTAGAGAAGAGATAAACAGGTTATGACTAATATGTTAGCGTCTGATAACTAACATTTACCGTATTTGTCTTATTTAGATTCTAAATTTTCATTTTCCAATTAACTTTTTAATTGAAACAATTAACTTTTAAATTGAAACAATTAACTTTTTAATTGAAAAATATTCCAATTAACTTTCCAATAACATAATACTTTCCATTTAACTTTTTAATTGGAAAATATAATTGAAAAACTTGTACGATTGCTGTTTGGAGACTTTTGGGTAAAAAAAAGAATATTATTACATTTTATGTCGTTTTTCTGGACTGGTACTTTGGGAACTATCGGTCCGCGGAAACTAATGGTTCACGGGAATTGTGTATTTCTGGGAAAGTTTGCTACTAGTATGTTAGCATTTGAAAACTGACTTTTATTCAATTTTCCTGTTTAGATACTAGATACACATTTTTCAAAGAAAAATTAATAGCAATATATAATTGCAAAATCAAAATCTAACACTTGTGGATTTAGCTGCTTCATATTTTATGACGACAAAGATAGAGCTAAGATTACATTAGAAAAGAAAAAGTTATTATTATTATGCGAGCGTTTGATTACTAACTTTTTTCCTATTTGCCTTATTTAGATTCTGAATTTACATGTTTCCATTTATCTATTCATTTAAAAAATTATAAGAAAAATATAATTTTAAATTTCAAAGAAAAAAACTTGTGAAATTGACACTATGGGACTTCTGGTTAAAAAGATTTATATTATTATATTTTAGGTTGTTTTACTGGATTAGAGCCATGGAACTACCAGATCACGAAAATCGTGAATGCTGGCAAAAAATTTTTTACGAATATCTTAACATTTGGTAACTAACCTTTATTCAATTTTCTCCAATTAGATACTTGATTTGCATTTTCAATGAAAAATTAAAAGCGAAATATAATAGTAAAAATAAGATTCAACACTTTGTGGACTAACTTCTTCACATTATAAAGACAAAAATAGAGCTTAGATTATAGTGGAGAACTAAAGGTTATTACTAATATGTTAGCATTTATAGCTAACCCTTACCCGATTTTCCTAATTTAGATATTAGATCTGTAATTTTTTCCCAACTATTCAAAGGAAACGATAAAGGCAAAATATGATTTTTAACTTTATTAAAAACTGTACTATTGCTGCTTGGAAACTTTTGGTTCAAAAGAAGTATATTATTAAATTTTATCTTGTTTTAAAAAAATTGCAATCGAAATACTGAAACCACGGGACCTATGAGAATCATCGGATTATGGGTATGGTATCGTATATGGTAAGTATGCTGGTAAAGGTTATTACTTGTACGTTAGCATTTGATTCTAACTTTTATCCTATTTTTCTTATTTAGAGACTGTATTTGCATTTTTCTAAATTATTCAAATGTAAAGCGGAATGAAACATTTAACTTTTAGAAAAGCTTTTTTATTGTACCTTTTTGAAGACTTTTGGTTCAATAAATGTATTATTATACTTTATTTCATTTAAAAAAATTGAAATCGAACCATGTATACTAAAACCACGGGAACCTTCGAAACTTAGGAACCATGTATACCAGAAAAAGTTATCACTAGTTGTCAGCATTTGTTGACAAACTTTCACCCTATTTTTCTTATTTAGATACTACAACGAAAACAAAAGTATGGTCAAAACTACAAGTAGCAAAATTTACCGTGTTTCTAACTCACCGAAAAGCAGAATAATTTTTAACAAAGCGCTTTGGTAAAAATGCTGGTAAAATTAATAATAAATTTATTCTTTTACAACACGCGTTAAAGTTGGTAAAAATGGAAAATGTTTGGTAATTTTTTAATGATACCTTAGAACATGGTATAAAAAACCATTTATTCGGTTAAATTTGCTTTTCAGTTTGGTGTTTGTTAGTAAGTATGTGGTAATAAGAACTATAATTTTGAAAACCAGAATTTTCATCAAACCATGAATGGAAAAAAAACCAAGAATAATTGATGATGTGGAAAAACTGAATTTATCGTTCAAACTAGTGTTCAAATTATTACAGGGTGAGAAGTAATAATTTGAACAATGTTTGGAAAACAAATATTTTAATGCTTTTTTCTTGCGATCATGTACTTTTGGTAACAACTTTTTAGGTAACCCTTCATCAGGATTCTGCTTTAGCACGCAGAGCAAAAGGCTCGGAACTCTCAGTCATTGCTGAGATTTTAACCCGGTTAGATGGTGAAAGCTCAATCCCCTGAACCATCACAGCTCGACTAATTGTTTTTGTCAAAATTTGGTGTGGAATGGTTGCAAAATTTTTCATTTAAATTCAGCTTCTGGCGACTTTTTAGTACATTGAATCAAAATTAAGCTGAATTAAGTTTTTAATGTTTTACAAAATTTTATTTGGAGAAACGATTGAGTTGGATTTGGTTTGATTTGATTGTTAACGTCGCACTTTCAGTGCTTTGGGCTTTCGGTGATGCTTTGGAATTAATTTTAATGATGATCTGGAGATATTGCAAGCGTATGCGTGCACTACGCTTCCCTATTTATATCAAAAGACAGGTGGTGTTAGTAATCCCCTGGCTTCCACACTACGCATGATTGAATAATTAGCTTGAAAGAGTTGACTGTTTTTTTTTCTTAAATTATATACATTGTTTGGTAAGGTAAAATAGTTTTATAGTACAACCATAAAACAGTATTCAATCATTTGATTCTTATGAACTTATGAATGGTGTTTTCTACACTGGGAAGCGCTGCAAGTTCTTGACTGCCTATACTTCCGGGCTACTGTTTTTAAAGTGCTTTGAAGCCATTTGGATCACGATGTGATCACTGCGTTTTGAAGCTCTCTTCTTGTATAGGTGCATTTGTTACCTGATTTATTATCTGTGCTTAAAAGAATTATCGTTATAAGAATCGTCATTTGAGGAACTGTTATTTCCGAGACGTAAGAATTGTCATTTGTAAAAAAAGAATCATTATAAGACACTTCTTACCTTTTTAACAATATACCAACTTCGATTTTTAAACCTAAATGATAATTTGTGAAATGAACTTAATCTCGCTGCTCGAGCAATATTCTTCAGCCAACGAACGTATGATGGCGAACGGCTTGTACCAAAAACAAATAATAATAAACATGCAAAAAGAGGCCAAATCAGAACTGCCAAAAAATCGAGTTCTTTCTAAATCTAGCACCCATGTCACCTTTTTCTTAAAAATACATCTCTAAATAACTAAAATCAATTTTCAATTCAAACTTACCAGAATGACTTAATATCATTAATATCTTGTGAAATACAGCAGATTTGAGCTGAGAAATTAGATAACTTATTTCTTTTATTAAAAACAAAATTATATGTTTGAAAATATCACCTAGCAGAATAAGCTGTAGTAAGCAGCTGTATACTTTCTAACCGGAAGAAGAGCAGGTTAAGAACTCGAGATTGATGTTGTTTACATTTATATTGAAAACACCATATGTAACAGAACACCCAAAATCTATAATTTTACATGAAAAATTCAGTACTTTTAAATTTAGATTAACAAAACTAACAAATGCATAATTTATTTTAAATTTTTTTTTTGTTACATTTCTTCTTTTTTTAACTTTATTTATTGCATTGTTTCCTGATTATATCTTTATAGTACGAATTTTCCTCTGCTGAGAGCGAAATCTTGTTGCAACAGAATCACACCACTCCCTTTAATCAATATTTCAATGCCAGTTATTAACGATTCATTTCGAAGATCAGCATTAGACCGCAATACTGAAACAATTATTCTGACTTTCCTATTGCCGAGAACATTTTGAAAATTTTAACTGGAGCGGAATAATAAATGCTCTAAACAATAATTTAGTAGTTTCCTTTACTAGAAAAGCATAACTCTCATGTGATTCTGGTTCATTTAAAAATATTTTAAATATTATATATATATATATAATATTTACGAAAATTGGTTGATCGGAAGACAATGTACAGAACAGTAAATGATTAAAATTTCAGAACAATTGAATAATTTATTGAAGAGTTACAGTAACAAGTTCAATAAGGTGTTGACCCGCCTCTAGCCTGGATACAAGCTGCCACACGGCGTGGCATACAGCGATAAAGCTCCCGAATGGTCTCTTGCGGTATTTCCTGCCAAATTCGATCCAATTGTCGAACGAGGTCATCAACATTCCGTGCCAGATGATATCGCCTTCCCATCATATCCCAGACATGCTCGATGGGAGAGAGATCTGGTGATCTGGCAGGCCAAGGAAGAGTTTGACAAGCTTGCAGACAGTTCATAGCAACACGTGCCGTATGTGGTCTAGCATTGCTCTGCTGAAAAACCAGCCCAGAAGGCTGCAAAAGTAACGGTAGCAAAACAGGTCTTAGGATGTCGTCGACGTACCGCTCTGCAGTAAGTGTACCTCTAATGACGACCAAAGGGGTCCTGCTGTCAAAGGAAATGGCACCCCAGACCATAATGCCTTGTTGAGGTCCGGTGTGGCGTGCAATAGTGAAGGCAGGATCCCCCCTCT
>NC_092212.1:50185033-50225813 GCF_043381705.1 Parasteatoda tepidariorum
TAGATAGATAGATAGATAGATAGATAGATAGATAGATAGATAGATATACGTATATATATATATATATATATATATATATATATATAACATTCAATATGAGATTCAGTACCCTATAACTTTAGAAGATACTCAAAAAAAATTTATCTACCGAAGATCAGTATTATCAATTACATCACATAAGAACCATAACATTTAAGACATCTAAAAAGAAAATTAAGAGGTGCAACAGCAAAATCGTAAATAGTAATAACGTCCTTAGTAATTTGTCCTTTCAAAAGTATAGTAATGATAAAACACTTTTTATTTCATAAGAAAAATTAATACCTCAGACTAAAAAATACTTAGAAATGATGTTCCAATTGTCATCGTTTGGGTCCATATGAATTTGTTATTAAATCAATCTAATAATAATATACTAATGAAAAGTACAATTTTCCCATATTGAAAGATTTAAATTTTTAAAAAAAATAGAAAATGAATCTAGATCTAGATCTATATCATTTAGTCAATTTGCAGTTATTTTTACAATTGTAGCAAAATGGAGCTTTAAAAAGCTTTTATCTAAATAGGAAATAGAGTTCAAACGCCTTATGACGCTTTAAAAATCTTCATCTAAATCTTAAAAAAGGATTCAATCACAGTATGATTTTTTTTAAATTTCATATTATGCTTCCTATTATTCAATATATTAATGAAAAGTGCAATGCTCCTATATTGAAACACATAAATTATTTTAAAAAGTTGAAAATGAATCTATATCTATATCATTTGGCCGATTGTTCTTACAGTAGTAACAAAATGGAGCTTTATAAAACTTTTATCTATATGAAAAATAGAGTTCAATTACAATATGATCATTTAAAATCTTCATCTAAATAACAAAAAAAGAATTCACTGTATGATTATTTTACTCCATATTATGCGTGTCCTAGAAATTATAAATACAATGATAAGAACAGTTATTGCTTCATTTTTAGCTTTATATACGTAAATAAATGTATAGTATCCTTGTAACCATCAATCCTTTACTGGATTCAAAAGGCAATGTGAATTGACATTATATAAAACAAATTTCATCAATTCAATATTCAATTGATTGTTTAACAAAAAGTTGTGGAAAGGGAAATATTTAATGACGTGAAGCACGTAATGAAATCAATCAACCAATCAGATTATGCGTCTGAAATAATCAGCATGACGCACGCATTGAGAAAAATATTTCCGCAAGTTTTCTATTTCCTTATGAATATTTATTTATTTATTTTTTTATCAAACTAGGAAGGTAGGTAAATAGAAGTCATGCTTTAGTTTTCGTGGAGTTTTAAATGTGTCACGGCAATCATCAAACATTTTCAGGAAAAAATAGGGAGCGTGCAGTTTATTAAAATAAATTTAAAAAAAAAAGAGTTAAAGTCTAAGCTATGTTATGAGTTTCCGTCGTTATAGTGAAGCGTGTTTGTAGAGACTTTTTACTTTTGTGTTAAAACAGAATAAACGAGGTTAAGACATGCAAAACAAAATGTCAAATTATGAAAAGGCGAAATACAAATTTTTAATCTTTTACCTAGTTTCTCAAGTAGTAAAATAGATAATAATTCCAGCAATAGAATTACAAATTGCTAATAAAATTCCATATAATTTATCTTAATAAGACACAAATTTTTAATCTAATTTGTAAAATTGTTAAAATTCAACAATTGTTAAAATAATCTTTTATCTGAATTCGAGGTATAGAATAGATAATTTCAGAAATAGAATTTAACTTTGAATAAACAAATGATTATGCTACAAATTTTTAATCTTTCATCTCATTTCAAGGAATAGAATAGTTAATTCCAGTAATTGAATTTAACTTTGAATAAACAAATGAGTATGTTACAAATTTTTAATCTTTTATCTCATTTCAAGGAATAGAATATATAATTCTAGTAATAGAATTTAACTTTGAATAAACAAATGATTATGTTACAAATTGTTAATCTTGTACCTCATTTCAAGGAATATGATAGATAATTCCAGTTATAAATCTATTACAATAATGAATAGACAAATGACTGGAAAGATGAAAGACCAGTAAAAGAATTAAACTTCGATTTTAATTATTACACTGTAAATTATTTTTACATTTATAAAAAATGCATGGATCCATTGCAAAATGTTGCATTACAATTAGTTGAACAAAATTACCACAAAAAATATTCAAAATTAAAATATGTCATAATAAGATGATTTTTAAAAAAATCATCAGAAGTAACAAGAAAAATTTTGAAAAACTTTTTTGCTTTAACGGCATGACAAAAATTATTTAGCATAAAACATGAAATGATGAAAGAATTTTAAAAAGAAACTGTTTTGAAAGAATAATGATAATTAATAACAATTTTATTTTACGTTTTAAAGTTTGGGCAAAAAATATTTATTTTTAAAATATGACATAATGCAAGGGTTTTAAAAATCTAATATAAGAATTCAATGATAATTTTGAATAATTTAATTTAAATTTAGGGAGTCCTGTTAAAAAGTATTCATTATTAAAACAAGAAAAAAAAAACTACTTTGAAAGTTTGATGATAACTTTGGACGAATTTATTTTACTCCTTTATGCTAAAAAGTTACGACAGAAAGTATTTATTATCAAAACATGGTATGATAACATTACTTTAAAAAAAAAAATTATTGCTTGATTGTTAAGTGTATGGCACTGTTTTAAAGATTGACTACACTGTTTTAAAGAGTGACTACACTGTTTTCTATATAGACCCCCAGAGTGGTCTATATAGACAAAGTGGTCTATATAGACCCCCAGAGGTCTATTGAACAAAAGCGGGGGTCGAGTCGATCCGAATCGGAAGTGTTGATTGGGGGTCGAAGAAAAAACAGTTCTTAATACGCAAATCATGCATACCTAATTGAGCATGTAAAGTTTGTGAATTTTTTTTATAATTGACTTAATATCAGTTTCTTTATGGAGCATAAATTAATAAATGTATATTTATTCGGGTAAAACAAGTATTTACGTACCAGCGCGCAGTGACACAAATTCTGCACTTCTGCATATGCATATGTTAGTTTGTCCAGATGTCACGTGTGATGAGCATTAACGTTACAAACGCAAATATCATACGCAATTTCAGCTATCTTTGCAAACTGTGAACAGTGTTGAATATTTGCAGTTTTATTATTAAAACTTTTATAGGTTTGAATAATTAGTTATTGTTTTGATAAAACCATTAGTTTTATCGAGACAATCGTATCAATTTTAATTATCAATACATATAAAAAAGAAGGTAAGCATTATAATTATGGATTAGTACAGCCCGCGACAAAACTATAGCACACTCTGTATTTTTTTACGAATATCACAAAATTTTTTAAAATATTATTATTTTAATCTGATGTGTATCTTTAACTGTTCTTAAGAATAACAATCTTGTATGAAATAAATTTAATTTAATTTCCAGTTAGTAGTAAACAGCAATAAAATAACATTATTGCTGTTTACTACTAACTGGAAATTAAATTAAAATAATAGTATCTTCAAAAATTTTGCAATTTTCGTAAAAAAATTCAAAGTATGCTATTGTTTTGTCGTTGTTTAGACTATATATTATTCTCATTTATTTATAGAACCCTAATTGAAAAATGGCAGCTTCAGTTTCTCAAAAAAAAAAAAGGTCGGTATTATTCATTGTATTATTTGAAATTTGGATTTATTTGTCCACCAACAAATGAAGCGATTCCTATCTATGCGAAAAACTTTTGAAAATGACTATGTGAAACCGTCAAAAATGAAATATCATCTTGATAGAGTTCCCTCAGATAAAAAAAATAAAGAACCTGAATTTTTCAAAAAACTTATAGAAAAATTCCCACGTCGACCAACTATAAGAAGTTTTATGAAGCAGTCTACTGAAGTTTAAACTGAAGGAGGATTAATAGCTTCGTACAAGATTTTGCTTAATACACCAAAGAGGGAGAAACCACACACAATCGCTGAAGAAATTGCTATACCTGCGATTAAAGAAGTCATTGAGGATGTAATTAAAAAATACTCCTTTAATATTTTAAAGTCTTTGCCATTAAGTGCAAATTCTGTAAAACGGCGTATCGACGAAATGGCTGAAGAAATAGAAAGTACAATAGTTTCAGAGCTAAAAAATTGCAAGTTCTCTATTCAACTTGATGAATCTGTTTTTGGCGTTTTTGCTATTCTTATGATGTACGTTAGATATTTCAGTAAAATTAAAGGACAAGTCATTGATGAATTTTTATTTGCTAAATATCTTGAAAATAATGGAAAAGGAGAGACAATTTTTAGATGTTTACAAGAATATTTAAATAAATATGATATTACACTCGAAATTATAATAATGGTAGCCACAGATGGGGCACCTGCTATGGTAGGGCGTCACCGAGGTTTTGCTACATTTCTCAAAGAAAAGGTGCCCGATATACGTANGTATAATTTTTTTTTTTTGTATCATTTTAAAGTATCTAATTCCACATGGAAAATACAAATTTGAGCGAAACTGGTTGAATAGTGCATTAGTTCCTGAGAAATCGAGTTTTATAAGTACGACTTTTTTAAAATTCAATTTCTCAGGATTAATCGATTTCGCTGAAATTTTGCATTTTGTCATGTTTAAAACTTACAATGTTTTGTAATCCAATTTATATGAGTACAAATAACTTGTTTTCATAAATATATTCGCTAACATAATACATAAATAGCTAAAATGACGGTTAGAGATGGAGTACTGAAAGTTTTTGAAAGGGCCCCCGCCAAAAATGTTTGCCCCAGGGCCCCGAGGGGCGAAGTTATGGCACTGCACTTCAGTAATGCAGTAAGAACGCACTTTAATACAAAAATCCTCTAGTTACGCTTTTATCTCAATTTGCGCTTTTGTTTTCATTTTTTGCAATCTGGCAATCTTGTTACGAAATTGTTTTAAATCATTTTTGAAAAATTTCCCGTTCATGTAAGTTCATTTGAATTCGCTACTCGCTTTATAGATTATGTTTTATTCTGTTTTTTCTTTTTATTTTATTTTACGTTTTTACGTGATATTTTTACTGATTGTGTTCTATTTCATTTGTTGTAATATTTTTGTAAAATTTTTTGAGTGCTCCTCATACTATTGTATTGATATATTTTGCTTTGGCTAATATTGATATAATATTAGAAAGCACCCTTTTTTGTGGATATAATCGTGTGAGCTGATGAAAAGATTATATATTTTATTTTCTGGACTGTTTAAAATATTTATCCTTTTTTTCGGATTTTTTTTCCCTTTCGGTTACTTGTTATTTTTTTATTATTGCTATTTTTTTCCCCGTCTTTCATTGTTCTGTAATTTTTCTCTTGTTTTTTCTACATTTTGAACTTATATTATGAATTCTATTTACTTGAAGCTTATGCGCAATAAATAATGCGTAATGTTTTTTGTATTTATTTATTATGATATATATTTGCACAAAAATGGTAATTGTAAAACGGTTTTATAAGATTAGATCACCTTTCTAAATGACTTTTTCTTAAACTGTAACGCAGAATTTACTTTATAATAATAATTTTTAAAAAAAAAAACAATTCTCGTACTATTGAATTAAAAGCGTAATAATGGCAGTGCAGAAAAATAAAATTAAATTAGGGCAACTCTACATATACGGCTAGGTACTTCCTTTTTATTATCTCTTTCTTTGTTAAAATGTGTTAGCAGATTTAATCAATATGAAGGATATTAATGTATTCTTAAAGAAATATCTTTATTAACAGTGCAGTGCCGATATTGTAAAATGCAGAATAAACAATAATAAATAAAAAAAATAGTGCGTGGAGTCCCTCCGCGTGGAAGAAGTTAAACTTCGCAACATGCGACATTAATTGTATAAGAATCAGCAGTCGTAGAAGGATCACTAGTTCTATTCAACGACTCTTTTTTCTTGCTCCTGTAATCACGGTAATATTGTGCATTTTCCCCTCGTGGGCCTCTTGAACCAGTGGAAGTGCTTGTGGTTGCATCATCGTCTCGCCCTGGTTAATGTATTTGTATTAATAATATATGTGAAGGAGTCATAATGTAATTTCAGAAGAGAAAACCTAACAATCAATTGATATTCACAAGAGACGTACCTTGACATAACCTTAAACCCGTCGCATTGTCCGTGGGATTGTTTTCACTCATTTTTTACAATTGTTATCCACTAAATTTGAAAATAAAAAATACTGCCCTATTAAATTATATGTGTATCAAAACAAACTAAAAAAATTTTTATAGAAAAAACAATACTTTTATTATTTTTATGCTTGTGAGAACCAAAACAATATGGAAATGAATGAGGGAAAACTGGATCCTACCACGCGATTTCCCGGCCAATAAAAATCTAGCGTTAAACGTTTAACGCAACCTTGTTGGAAGTCGCATAAGAAGTATGACTTCAATAAAAAAAGAAAAATTTTCTTCTCCCCCCCCAACCCCTATCGTGGCAGAGGGGAGAGGAGGGTGCTGCATGCTCCTAAATGTTACTTTTTTTCCTTTATGCACAGGAACCACACCAAACCATGGTTTACATTATGATTACGGTATCTAGCCTTCCTACCCTCTGTATTGTTTGTCAAAAGTTAGAACCATTTATCTGGACCCGAGGCTGTGACTATGGTAACAATGTATAATTATTTCAAGTTCATTATTTTAGTCTATATTTGGCTAGGGTCAGTGAGAATATTTTTCTTCGCCCTATTGTGTTAGTTCTAGAGAGAAGCGAAGCTACCCTTCCCTGAAATGAGCTATTTCCATTACAGTAGACGACCTCAGACTGTGTGGCGAGGGGAGCTCCTGTAGACCAGAGGTCGCCAAAGTGGTCTATATAGACCCTCAGAGGTCTATTGAACAAAAGCGGGGGTCGATCTGAGCCAGGGGGTCGATCCGAATCGGAAGTGTTGATTGGGGGTCGAAGAAAAAACAGTTCTTAATACGCAAATCACACATACCTAATTGAGTATGTAGAATTTGTGAATTTTTTTATAATTGACTTAATGTCAGTTTCTTTATAGAACATAAATTAATAAATACATATTTATTCGGGTGAAACAAGTATTTACGTACCAGCGCTCAGTGGCACAAACTCTGCACTTCTGGTTTATGAGTCATATGCATATGTGTGCTTGTCCAAATGTCACGTGTGACGAGCATCGACGTTACAAACGCAAATATCATACGCAGTTTAAGCTATCTTTGCAAACTGTGAACAGTGTTGAATATTTGCAGTGTCATTATTAAAACTTTTATAGTTTTAGATAACTAGCTATTGTTTCGTTTAGTTTAGATATCAATTTTAATTATCAATACATGCAAAAAAAGAAGGTAAGCATTTATAATATGGATTAGTACAGCCTGCGACAAAACTGCAAGATGAACTTGCTGAATTATTATCGGATCTTGAGGCAAAGACGCTTTTTAAAAATTTAACAATAAGCAAATTTTGGACAAATATAAATAGAACGCAAAAATATGTAAAACTTTACGAAATAACTCAGCCATGTATGCTAGCATTTCCAAGTTCCTATAGGGTTGAAGCCGGTTTCAGTCACATAAATTCAATCTTAACTAAGTACATAAATAAATTAAATGTGGAGTTTCGAGGGGATTTAAGCTTAAAATTGACCAATTTTGCACCCAATATAGCGAACTTTGCAAAAAAAAAAAACACACCAGGCACACCCATCTCATTGATTAAGAAGCAATAGATCTGTAGTTACTTTATTATTTTTACTTATTTATAATTATTTATTATTTAGTAAATATTAAGGTATTTAAATTTCAACATTAATATGTTTCTCATAAAACTATTGTTACGCAATGTACTGTTACTTTAATAAATGTTTAAAATCATGAAATAAATGTACAAACACAGTGTCTATTGGAGTTTTATTTTAATTAACAAAAAATTACTTTCATGGAGGTCGATGGAGATTTCGAAAAATTATATAGGGATCGATGATCAAAAAAGTTTGGCGACCCATGGACTACACTGTTCTAAAGATTGACTTCACTGTTAGAAATATCTCGGAAATAATGGCTAAATAACAATTTATTTAATTGTTATTTTACCATGGTCAAACAAAATAGTCAAATAACCATAAATAAGATGTTATTCAAACTGTTTATTAGCAGCTTTTATCTGATACTGTAAAACAACCAGAATTTTATCGCACCTACTGGGTTCGCCTAATGAAGCAGCTTAGTATTTTGCAGGTGGGTACGCATTATATCCGTGAGGCTTATCTCTCAATATCATGACCTATAGAACTGAGGTTCACGGAACGGGGGCGTTGACACCTCATTATTTCCTCCATTCCCTTAAGCACATGAAGAGTTGCAGTAGCTTACACTCCCCAATTTGTGACCCTGGAATATTGGAATACGATACTCATTCACGCATAGATGACACCACCATAAAGCCTGCTTAACCCAAAATGTCTAGTTAGTATTTCTGTCATTTTGAAATCATGCTTGTTGTAAATGATTTAAAAACAGTACAGTTTCGTATTTATGGTTTTTAACCATACAAGTTGCAAACAGTATCAGAACTGTAAAGGTAAAATATGTTCGTTACCGTAAATTTCACGTTTAATTGATCGGACAAACTGCTGCTGATTATTTTACCATAATTATGAAAGGAAAATCCTAACAGTGTATAGCGGAAAGTATTTATGTCCTAGAAATATATATTTTGTGATGCAAATTTGTGATTAACTGTCTCGAGTTTCATCTCAAACGTAAAGTGTATGGCACCCTTATTATGTCCTTAGGTAGGTTCTGTTATGCAAATTTGTGACATTAATTTTTAAACTGTCTTTAGTATCGTTTAAAGTTTTGTTACGTTTTCCTCAATTCGATTCGAAATTTTACAGCAGTTGTTGTATTATATGAGTACTCAATGAAGTTGATCCATGTGCGTTTTATTGCGCAGAAAGCTGTTTTTATTCTTGTTTTCATACCCTATTATTAAAATTTCACTCAAAAAATATTCGTTGTTAAATACATTAACGCACCACACATCGGAAATGTTAAACAAGCAAATAGCTTACAAACAAAGAATGATGTATTGACTTACGTCACGTGGTATAATGATTAATATGGGAGGGGGAAAGTGTATAGCTGCGACCGAAAGGGAATTCTTTATGTTCTTAAAAAGAACGCATAAGTTGAAAACAAAGGAAGAATTTTTCATCAAATTAAAAAACAAACAAGGCTCATACCATTTTTTTTCCTTATGTATGGGATGAAAACGCAATTCGAAGAAAATAAATAGGAAAATGGTGTTATTGTTTTCATGCAATTAGTTTCTTTTAAACAATTTGGATGGATGCCAAATAATGTTGTTTGATATTCTTTGTTTTAATTATTAACCATTTTTTTACAAAAGTGTTTAACATGCTTTTAAAAATAAGAATGGCTTTCATCTACTGACTTCTTAATGAAATTTCATAACATAATCTCATAATAAATGCTTTTCTGCATGTCTTCTGTTTGCTCAATTTTTAATTCAGCGCAAAACGAAACTAAAAACATGAAGTTCAAAAATTTGAACTTAATTAAATGGATGTTATGAAAATCATTCTAGTTTAGAATAAGTTGACCATCATTTTAATTAATCCAAATTTGTTAGTTATTATTTTTATTATAAATAATTTATTAGCTATTTACAAGCTATTGTATGATTAAAAATTATTTTTCACGTTTTTATAAATTTCCAAATGCGGTAATAATGATTTCTCTAAGAAAGAATTGGAATTAGCCAAGCTACTTCATACTATTACACGAATTAACAGTTTTTTTTTGCTTTTTTTATTTCGTTGTTTTTATTATTTCATAGGTGGTTACTAGTTAAGAGTAGATTTATAAAACATAGAATTTAACGGCTCAAAATCAAAAATTTAGAAGTATGGTGTTTTCAAATAAAAGAACAATGAGTGGGAGAAGCAATTACTGAATGGGAACAAGTCATAGTAAGAAAAAAACTATGATATACAGTGGAGCATCGTTTATATGACGATCACTTATACGACGTTTACATTTATACGACGATCTTATACGACGTTTACATTTATACGACGTTTTGGTGTGGTCCCAAATTATTCCTATTCATTTTAATGTATACATATATCGTTTATACGACTCACAGAATCGGTTATACGTCGGTTTTTAGATTTTGTTCACGCTTATTTAATTTTTTAAAAGGGCGGAATTTGCCAACATGAATGATACAGAAAAGGGTGCCAACAAGAATACTTGGATGACGACCGTAATTCTTACTAGATGACTGAAAAAACTAGACAATGTCATGAAGAGGCAAAAACGAAAAATTTTGCTATTCATCGACCAATGTCCAGCGCACCCATCGATACTAATTATTTTGGAAAATGTAAAAGCTCTCTTTTTTCCTGCAAATTGCACAAGTGCGCTTCAGCCATTAGATTTGGCCGTGATTAGAAATCTAAAATTGCATCATAGAAAGCAGTAAGTTCAACTCGCTATTCAAAGCATTGTAGAGACTAATAGCAAGAAAATATAATTAAAGGTAACATACATTCAAATTGCTCACTGCAATTTTTCTTCTTTGGTTATTTGTTTGTTTTGCTTTGTCTAATTTAGAAATTTATGTAAATCAACACGTTAAACATTAAAATTAACTGAAAACAGAGTCAGTTTCAGTTTTAGAAGTAAAAATCGATTATACGACATTATCGTTTATACGACGTTTTTCGGTGGTCCCTTCGTCGTATAAACGATGCTCCACTGTATTCATATAACTAGTTGAAAGTTATACTTTTATCAAGTTTTGGTGCAAGGCTAATGTGATTTGCTTGTTTTTAAAATGCAAATGATGTTACACGTTGTAGAATATATAGGGTTCTTCAAAAATAAATGAATAAATAAAATTAAAAAAATAAATAAAAATATAATAAATACAAAAGAAAAAAAGAAACAGAACACGTAGAAAAAAAGTAAATAACCGCGAAACTGGTAAAATTACCGTCTTATAAGGTAATGGCATTTATGGTTTAAAAAATATGTAATTATGTTTTCTAACACCAAAATCTACGGTATATGAAACCATTCACTTGGTTTTTCGGTTTGAATGGTTACATTTTATCGAAAATTCTGGTTTTCAAAATCATAATTCTTATCACCCCACATTTAGTTGAAAATACAAAACTGAAATGAATTCTTTTTATGGCGAATGAATGATTTTTATGCCATGCTCTAAAGCAGAGGTTCCCAAATGGTATTTCTCGGAATTCTATGGTTCCGTGAAAATGGTTCTAAGAGTCATGTTACAACTGTTTTTTTTTGTTAAAAACATTTTTGAAGCTCATAATTATATTTAGATCCAATCAATAAATCATTATACACTTAGTATTTCGGTAGCCTTTACGTAATTATTTAAAGTAAATTGCCAATGAAAAAAATGGCAAATATTTTTGGAAAAAAAAGCACTCGTATATATGTAACTTCACAAGTAACAACGAATTTAATAAATTATTGAAAGAGCATGCATTTATAAAAAATTGAATTAGTATTTTTCATTACGATTCTCTATTATATTACTAATTAAATGAAGTTAGTTCGTTAGTAAAGAAATGTGCTTCCTTAATAACCATTTTCAATGTTTATAAAAGTACTTTTTAGTTTTCATTTCAACGAAAACCATAATTTGGCTGATTTCATTCATTTTCAGTTTATGTTTATAGCTCAAAAACAAATTCATACATAGATTCAATTCCAGGATTGCTAATTCAGCTGTCGTAATTTAAAACCTAATTTAAGATTATTAATGATAAAGAGATGAAAGAATTTCATTCTTCTTATTAAATATTTTCTAAATAAAGTAGACCTTCATAGGTTAATACGTTCACATTAGTCTTTTATTCTATTTTATAACCGTCGTTGAACAGCCGACTAAATTTTAGGGTTTACGACTACCAATGTTTAACTTAGTAGCCTTGTAATTTTGAACCCGATCTAGAAGACAAAGGAACTTCCGGATCATGTATTGGGAGAAATTTGCCTTCGTAGAGGATTTTTTGATGGAACTAACCCGCATTTGCGCTACATGGATAGGAAGACCACGAGAACCTCCTACGGTTAACCTGACGGCAAAAGGATTCTAATCCATGATTCTTCTACCACTTAGGATATTTCACGTCAGCACAGTGGTCGGTGGAAGCCAGACACGGATTCGTATCTATATGCCATCGCTGTGACTCGAACCCGGTTCACCACATTGGAACGTGAGTGCTCTATCCCCAGAGCCACCGAAGCTCAATTACCGCGAAAAGAAAGTTGATCAGTTAGAGTTCCACCGGCTAAAAAAAGTGAGAAACGCTGCTCTAAGGTATCATGATGAAATTACCAAATTTTACCACATTTACCAAACTTTATCACATATTATAAAACCATGTTTTATTAATTTTTTTTTTACCAAATTCTTTACCAAAGCTCTTCGGTAAAAGTGACCAAACTTTTTGGTGTTCCCATAGAGCCACAAACACGTAAATTTTTACCACATTCTGGTAGTTTTGACCTTACTTTGTTTCAGTGAAATGAAAGGGTTAATAAAATAAATTTGCGAAAAAAATATTTTACCGTGGATTTCAAAAGATTCTGTTGATTCTGCAACTAAAATTATTGAGATAAAAGAAAATCCATTTGTAGCATTAACTCATAAATTTAATAAAATCTGAATATCTTTATCCTGGCTTATGCCTAAAAATGGAAGCATAAATTCTTTTCCTGCATAAGGAGAGCTAAATAGAATAATTTTATAAAAGAAAAAAAAACGATGAAACTGAACGATGAAGAAAATGAATCTATAAATAACTTCCTTATACCTGTTACATTGAAAATGTAGACCGCGCCCGTTTTTTGGGCGATAAAAAAAGCGGTACACTTCGGCACAGCTGCCATTTCATTTCTCTGTTGCCACTAACAAGTAACGAATTTTTTTAAATTATTAATATGACCACAAATATCTTTGCTAAGTTATTTACAAATAGTTCGAAAGGTGAATATCCTAATGAAATATTTATACAAATGCTCATTTTAGATGCGTATACAGCACGGCAATGTTGTTTATTGTATGATAATGTGTAAAAATGTATTTATTTTATTTCGTAAAATATCTTTCGCAATGTTTTTTTTTATAAAATTAGGAAGGTATCAGGTTTGATGGGTGAAGAGTTTTTACGACAGTGGAAACAGGATTAACTGAAGAAAAATTTGAAAGAGTGCTTAAAAAAGTCAAAATGCATAAATTATAATCAAAATGCAAGAAAATGGATATCTTATTAATAATAAATATGCAAGGAAATGGACCAATATTAATAATTAATAAATAAGGACTAATATTCTTTGTAGAATTTTTTATTATATTGTAGGAGCAATACTATAATATATTTTCATAATTATGTTAATAGCTTTAATTTATTACATTTTTTAAAACGTTAGAAACTGTTGATTGAACTCATCACTTAAATCTATGTGCTTAATTAAGACTTCGATAGTTTTTTTGTTACATAAAATAATGCTTTTTAGGGAATAGTTGACTCCTATGATTTTGTAACAGCTTTTTAAGACTGTTAAAAGTTTTATTCGTCTTATTACTTACTATGAAAAGGGTACAAAATGTCAGTATAAAGAAAAATCGCAATATTCGTCAAAATGAAAAGTATTTGTGATCATTTATTCTAATTCATCATCATAATTTCTTAAAAATTTAAAAGATATTTTTAAAAATTTAATAATTTTTTAAACATCTGAGCTAATTTTCAGTTTTAAAGTTCAGACGAGCCCTCTTGCAATAAGATATAATTTAAAACTTAGCTTTGTGTTTCAGCCAAACTGAAAAAACATCCGGATCAAATAACGGTAAAAAGTACCGGCAACTCTTCTTTTTACCATAAAATTGCATTTTACCGGAACATGTTACTGGTCAAAAAACTGAAATACCGCAACTTTTGCAATAAAAATTACTATAAAGTGACTGAATCTTTCGCATTAAATAAATATTACTGTAAAAATTACGGTATAATATTTTACTGTAAAAATGCATTTTGCGGATGATGTACCCAAAGTAACATTACTTTATACTGTAATTTGATCGGGAATTTTTTACAGTGCATTCAAACTTTGAATTTTTGCGAGTAGCTATGGCCAAACATAGAAGACAGTATGCTTTTTTTTAACAAAAGGGAGGGATTATCACTTTTTTTATTGTCAAGGTTGCAAAGGTTAATAGGTTGTAATAAATAAGTGATCATAAAATCTTTTTCCGCTTGTTGGTCCCAATTAAACGCAAAAGCCAAAGTTAGACTAGTCGACGGTAATTTCTTTTTATTTGTGAATGTTTATTTTCTAGTCTTAGATGATGAAAATCAATTATGAAATTCATTTTGTCTATTTACCTTTGGGTAATAAAATCGAAATTTATATTTTGGTATAACATTCCTCTATAACTCTTTGGGCTAAATGAAAAGGCTTTAGTCGGTTTCAAGTTTATTTAGCGAATACCAGAGAAAATCTGATGCAGGAAGTACTGCACATAACTGCACTGAAATTGAATGAACACCAAATACTTCTTAGAACTTTTGAGTACTTATTTCTTGAAACATTTGGTATTTTTGAAAAAAAAAATGGCTCTCACTTTGAAATCTGGAACAGGTTTCAGATGGATTACTCATTTCAAAAAATTATATAAGACTCACAAAGTATCCTCCATTATGCTAATGCCACCATGTCATCATTTAAAGTTTAGGAAAGTAAAGGATTTGCTTACTACAAACATTAGGAGCATATTTATAGTTAACATATTGGGGGACATTTTGCAATTTTTTTTTTAATTTTTAGAATTTAGGAATTCATTTGAAACTTGTTTCAAATTACAAAATGATAGTCAAATATTTCAAAGATATACATAGATGTGAAGAAATAAATACCTAAAATTTTTAAGAAGCATTCGTTCAGTCCAAATCATGCTACGTTAAGAGCATTAATATAGTTAACAAAATGAAATATGTTGCGAAGTTTTTACAATTTTTTGCAATGGGGAATTCATTTGAAACTTGTTTCAGATTACAAAACTTGATTCAGATTACATTTTTTCCCAAAAATACCAATATATTTCCAGAAATGAGTACTGAAAACTCAAGGAGAATTTGTTTACTCGCGCTAAAAGCACGCATGTGTAATTAAAGTAATAAATAACGATTCACGATTTTTTTAAAACATTTTTTGAAATGAGGAAACAGTTTTGATCTTGTTTCATATTATAAGATGAGAGGCAATTTGTTTCAAAAATATCTATATGTGTCCAGAAATAAGTACTCAAAATTTTTAAGAAGTAAATTTTTAGTCCAAACAGTGCTACGTTATGAGCAGACATAAAAAAACAAAAAAGGTGCATTTTGCAAATTTTTTATAATTATTGGCAATGAAAAATTCATTTGAAACTTGTTTCAGATTAGAAAGTTAGCGTCAAATTTTTCAAATATATCCATAGTTGTGAAGAAATAAGTACCCAAAATTTATAAGAAGCATTTTTTAAGTCCAAACCATGTTACTTAATGAGTCATGCTGCATCATCCTTACTAAGAGCTTATCATTGGGGTTGAACTCTCATCTATACTGAGAAAGTTGGGTGTAGCGCTCGTCCTATAGACGAGAGGCCATCGATCCGAAGTGGGGTGAAGCGCTCGTTTCTCCCCTACTCATGAGCAAATATAATCAAAGTATTTTGTTAAAATAAATCGTGATTGTCGAGTGATATTTAGCTAGTTAGGATATTGAATAATTGGTACCTGCAAGTGAGATCATCGTCGTTTTCGATTCAAAAGTCAATCAGGTTCGACACACTCGCGTAGAGTCGCTAACAGGTAATCGGATTTAAATCACATGATTATGCATAATCACTTTACTTCTTCTCGAGCTGCAAGTACCCAATTAGGGAAAAAAGTAGCTAAAAAACTAAGCATTTTTAAAACTTATTTATTTTATTGCATGTTTTAAAGCAAGAAATGCTTGAATTTATAAAAAATCAAGTATTTCCTTACATGAGAAAGCCAAATTGAATTTTGTTGCCATAAGAATTTAGTAGCAAAAAAAGAAAATCGCTGCCTAAGAGTGGGGAAAAATCTTCAAAACCTCCTGTATATAAATGATTTTTCTTTGAGGGCTTTTAATACAGCTTCATAAACGAATTGATTTAGAAAAACAATTCTTGTAAATTTAAAAATTAAAAAAAATATCATTAACTATTTTAAGTTACAAATATAAAATAATATTGCGCATCATATCGGAAATATATTAAGATATGCTACTAAGCAATTTTCTTAACTGATTTGATAAAGTGAATATTATAAGTGTTTATCGCACGAGCAGTTACTAAAAATAAAGAAATATAATTGAAAAATAGAAAAAGGAACAATCTTTGAACTCCTTCGAATCGAAAATATATTTCCTGATGATTTTAATCTTTATAGAAACATTTCAATTTAAATTTATCAAAATGAATTTGATAGCTTATCATCTAAATATGCGGTAAAGCTTTCTATTGAAGTTTTTACTCAATATGAACGATGCTTTTAAGACTTATCTTCATATCTCTTACTTTGTTTGAAGCACTGTAGTGGTTTATTAAGCAATACCAATTTATTCATGAGTAAATAAATAAAAAAATTTCTCGATAGAATACTAAGAAAGTGACTGTAACCATTCTTATCTTAAAGTAGTAGCTTTTAAGGTAAGATATGTGTAAGTAATTTGTTGGTGAAGATACTAGTGAAAAAAAAATGCAGGTGAATATTATACTGACGTGAAGATATTTGTGAAAAATGTCAGTTTTTGTTTAAAAACGAGATTTTGGTTTTCATTAAAATTTGTAATTTTGTTGAATTAGGTTTAGCTATAGTCTTTAATTAATAAACACAGAAATTAATAACTCAATAAACAAAATAAATAAAAGCAAGAAATTAAAAATATATTGGAGACTTATTTTTCTTCGTCTTCCATTGTTTTATCAAAGAGTACAAAGAGCATAAGAATCGTAAAAACTTGAGAATAACAATAACAGGAATAATAATAATAATTCGCGTTTAAAAGATTCAAGAATCGTTATCTATTTGGCATAGAACTATATGCTTAATTTAAACATTAATTTAAAATCCTTGCATATCGCATTTTACAAATTGATGCAGTAGAAAAATATTCATATCATTAGATATTTTCCAAAAATATAATGATATTTTATTTAAAATTAAAATGCAAAATTAACTCAATTTCTCACTGAAAAAAAAGTATGGTCAAAACTACCAGAATATAGAAAAACCGTGTATGTGGCTCTATGGGAGCAAGAAAAAAATAGGTAATTGTTTTTACCGAAGCTCTTTGGTAAATATTTCGGTAAAACTAACACCAAGAAAATATGATTTCATAATATGTTATAAAATTTGGTAGTTTTATCATGATACCTAAGAGCATGGCATAAGAACCATTTATTCAGTTGAATTTACTTTTCAGTTTTTTTTTCACTAATTCATCCTTTGATCAAGGTACTTGTGGTGTGGAAGTCCTCGCTGTCTGTGTAATCTAGAAATAAAAACAGGAGATTAATTAATGGGCACATAACCAAATTAAAATCATCATGGATGATTCAGACTGTGCTTAGAAAATAAATAAAAGTGTAAGATTAGGAAAATGAATTCTTCCTCAACGAAAGTCATCATATAAATATGTTCAACTCTATATCATATTTGACTATATATATTACAACGAACAGAATAAATCCCAATATAATTTCTTGATAACTCAACTTGATATTCAAATGTAAATTGAGTCATGCATAAAGATCAAAGCTTAGTCAAATATTTATTTGGTAATAAAATGTGTTGTTAATTCAACTCTCTATTCAATGTGAATATTGCCATATATTACGTACAACTCTTTGACAATATCGCCAAGAAAAAGTTTATGTACGCACCATTGAACTTTATTCAAATGCTCATCATTGAATCATTTGTAAAAAAGGGCAATTGGCCTCTGGGAGGCGTCTTCCATGAGAATTTCATAATCAAAAATTCGATTAAAATTTGCAGCTTCACAATTCAGCGTTTTGTCTTAAAAGTTTCTGTTCAGTTTGTTAAAGAATCTATCTTAATCTTTCAATTCCAAGGTCTAAGTGAATATCACCGTTCCTTTGATACCATCTCGCATTTGTTATTTTTCTTAGAAAAATATTCTGTTGGTTAGTGAGTGTTTAAAGCTCACTCTTTGTAATATTACAGCATCCCGGAAAGGCGTAGGTCATAATTGATCTAAACATGGAAACAAATAGTATTCTTTTTAGTTACAAAACATGAACTTGTTTGGTTTAATGTTCATTGTGACTAGTTTGAAAAGAAACTGACAAGTAATGTTCTTCAAATATGTTTTAATGTCTTAGGTTTCTATTAAATAGTACGGATGGGTGTCAATAAGAATTGTCAAGAACTAACTTAGGATTGTGTAGTCACACATAAATTTCTTATAAAATTGTAAATACAAACTCTTAAGTATTATGCTAAATATAAATTCGTCTTTATTAACCTTTTGGAATGCTAGAAACAAGTCTGTTAGAAAATCTCATAAGTACTTAAAATTATTATTATGAGTCATTATTAATTATTATTATTAAAATTATTAATTATTATGAATGGATTTGAAACACACAATTAATGTTCTAATAGAATATTAGAAGCAAAACTGTATAGAAACTCACAAGTATCCCACTATCAACAAGTGTACAAGTATCACACTTTGGACAAGTGGGGACATAACAGGGACAAATTTGCAATAAGAACAGTAAGCGCACAGTAAAAATTGCACAATATATATAAAAACTCCTTAGAACTGTATTGAAATAAAGATTATGTTAAATGATCTTATATAACAATTTTACTTCTCAATGTCTTAGAGCTAGTTTCATATTTTAATAATTGCTACATTAAGGCAAATTGTATAACCAGGTTTGAAATTTACATCACGCTATTTTGTATAGAAAAAAAAAATTAAAAATAGGAAAATAGACATTGTAATATATTCATTTTTTTCACTCATCGTTTTCTATTTTATAGAGTGTTACTCGTGAAAGAAATACTTGTACAACGTTTTATTTGGAAAGCTACAGTTATCGAGATTATAATCCAGTTCATCACTTTTTCATTATTTCCTTAAAGAGGCGAAAAAATGCCATTATTTTATTGTTGAAAGCAAAAATGGGGAAAATCAAAAATGAAAAGCGCTTGAGTAAATGGAGCAATGAATTATTTCAAAAAACTATAATTGATGTAATTTTTAACCAATTGAGAGTTTGCAACGTCTAAAGACGCTTTCTGACCTATTGTTCTTCCTGAAAAAGCATTAGTTTTTTGCTATTCCAAGAAAAAGTTGAATATTGCGGAGAAATTTCAGTACGAACTTGTCTAAGTGCAAAACCCCAAGGTCGATTGGATACGAAATAATTTATTTTAAGAAAAGAAATTCCGTTATTGAAATGTAATAACAAATAGTTTATTAAAAATGGATACTACTCATTAAGACGTTTTTAAGTAAAAATAAACTTTAACTATAAATTACTTAATTACAGTTGATGTCATTTAAAACCGGCCTAGGATTTGAGACATCTAATGAAGCTCTTTAATCTGTTGTTTTTCCAAATGAATCACCAGTTCTTTTTTGTTATTCAATAAGAAAGTTGCTGAGGAGAAATTTCAGTACGAACTTGCTTAAGTGCAAAATCCTAGCTCGGTTGGATGAGGAATGATTTATTTCAAGAGCGGAACTTTTCTTTAGGCGATTTAACTATAATAATATACAGTCTGTTCTAATAGGCATCATTCATTAAAACATTTTGCAAAATAAAAAGTATCCTTACTGATAAATTTCTAAAATAATTTGTAGTTGACCTAATTTATGACTGAATGAGCGTTCGGATGCTCTTTAAGGTTGTTTTTCTTTCCGTAACACCAGTTTCTCTCTTGTTATTCAATGAGAAAATTATTAAGGAGGAATTTCTACACAAATTTGCTCAAATGCAGAACCCTTGGTCGGTTGGATATGGAATCATTTATTTCAGGTGGAGAACTTTTCTTACTGTTATTGCAAAAGTAATAATATACAGTCTGTTTCAAATGGGTACAACTCATTAAAAATTTTATCTTAAACTGTTATTTTTTCTGCTAAAACACCTGTTTTTCTATTGGTATTCACCGAGAAAGTTGCGTATTCTATACTAACTTGCCCAAAAGCAAAAGTCTAAGTCTGTTGGATTTGAAATCAATTTTGTCAAAGAGCATATTTCCTACCATTATTAAGACAACTTTAGCATGCAGTCTGTTACCAATATAGGTTACAATCATTAAAACATTTTAAGGAAGCAAAGATAACTTGAACGCGAAAACATTGAAGTCAACAGAACTGATTTATAGTTCTTAGGACATGAAATTATTATTTTTTATTTATTATTTAATACGTCCTACCGTTATGGGAACTGTAGTTACATATGACTTAAGAATAATGAGTACTACTTATTAAAGCAATTTGTTAATAATTTTAATGAGCAGCTTCATAGCTTCTTGAGGAACGGAACTATTCATTTCAAGAGCACTAGCACATTTATTACTGCCATTATAACTGTTGTAAAATACAGTGATTTGCCAATGGGAGAAAGTGATAAGAGATTTTAAGGAATAAGAATACAACTTTTAAAGTGAAGAAGCTTTAACAGACAGTCCGCATTCATTAATTTTCTTAGTCATGAAATATATGAGGGGCAAATTTGTAATATTGTAGCCAGTCTAATGTTAATTTTATTTTATTTAATTTTATAACCGTCATTGAACAGAAAACCCAATTTTGGGTTTACGACTACTAATTTCCCATACCGTAGCCTTGTAATTATGAACCCAATCCAGAAGACAAGGTAAGTCCTGGATAAAATACTCGGCAAAAATTGCCTTCGTGGAGGACTTTTTGATATAACTAACCCGCATTTGCGTTACACGGAGAGGAAAAAAAGAAAACATCCAAGGTTAGCCCGATGGCAAGGAGACTCTAAAACCCACGATCTGTCTACCACTGGGGATATTTCACGTCAGCATTGTGTTCGTTGCGATTCGTGTGCGAAATTCGTATGGACCTGCCATCGGTGGGATTTGAACCGGAGTCAAGTGATTGGGAGGCAAGTGCTCTATTCCCTGAGCCACCGCGGCTCTCATTCCTTTAATTTTGCAACCGTCGTTAAACAGCCGACCCAATTTCGAGTTTACGACTACGAATTTTCAACCCCGTAGCCTTGTAATTTCGAACCCAATCCAGAAGACAAGGGAACTCTTAGATCAAATATTGGTAGCAATTTGCCTTTGATGAGGGTTTTTTGATGGAATCAACCTGCATTCGCTTTACATGTTGAGGAAAACCACGAAAAAGTCCCACAATTAGCCTGACGGCAAGGGGAATCTAACCCATGATCCGTCTACTATTGAGAATATTTTACACCAACACTTTTGTTTCGACCAGTCATCGTTAGGATACGAACATCATTGGAAGGCGAGTGGTCTACCCGCTGAGCCGTTACAGGTCCATTCCTCTGATTAAATATTTTCAAATAAAACAATAATTTATTGGTTTATATGTTCGCAATTATCTTTATCATGTCGGGGTTCCGCCGAAAGGTTGATCATTTAGGTTTCCATAGCTGAAAAAAATCAGGAACCGCTGCTCTCGTGATCTTGAGGATTTCCGAGAGAGAATTAGAGAGATCGAGAATTTCTGTATTGAGAATTTCTTTTACCTTTTTTTATAAGAAATTTGTGCATTACAGAAAAATAAATAAATAAAATAAATTAGTAAAAATAAATACATGTTTCCTCAGCTAATAGCAAAAATAGGCGAAAATTCTGTTGTTTTTCACTCTAAGTACAGGTGCTACTTATTTAGCCGTACCCTTTTCAAGAATGAAAGCTTTAACAAAGAAAAGCTGTAAAGTCACCATTTGTCTGTATCGTCACTCTTTTGTATATCGTTTTGGAAGAATTAAATGTTTTACGAGGGTTGCTATTTATATTTCTGGCCTTGGCAACAGTATTTGTTGCTAGGCGACCGCAGACGATTTTAATCGAAAGTTTGATATTTTTAAACATAAATTCAGCAGACGATTTACCATTATAGCTTCATTTGTGTTGTTGACAGTAATTTGAAAAGTTCTTCTCTTTCAAAAAATGGAATTGAATCGTGAACATTTTCGTGCCATTATTTTTCATAACTTTCGACGTGGATTGTCAAGACAAGAGTGCTTCGATGAACTTAATTCTTTATTCAGCGATAAAGCGCCATCCTACAGCACTGTAAAAAATTGGTATAACGAATTTAATCGTGGTCGATGTTCGATCCAGGACGAATCCCGTGCAGGTCGTCCAAAATCCGTTGTTGTGCCAGAAAAGATCGATGCTGTGCGTGAACTGATAAAGCAAGATCGTCATGTGACATACCGTGAGATAGAGGCGTCTTTGGACATTAGTATGACTAGCATCAATAAAATATTGCATGAACATTTGAGCGTAAAAAAAATTTGTTCGCGTTGGATCCCGCATAATCTGACAAACGCTCAAAAAAAGGCTCGTGTCGATTGGTGCAAGGAAATGTTGGAAAAATACGTTCAAGGTACATCAAAGGCTGTGTATAACATCTACACAGGTGACGAATCATGGATCTATGCATATGAGCCGGAAACAAAACAGCAATCAACTGTATGGGTCTTCCAAGACGAGGCAAAACCAACAAAAGTTGTTCGAGGAAGAAGCACATCGAAACAAATGATTGCCTGTTTCTTCGGCATTAACGGTCATGTGGCAACAGTGGCGTTAGAGCAACGCAGGACGGTCAATTCTGAATGGTACACGACCATTTGTTTGCCAGAAGTCATCGGAGAAATTCGAAAAAAGCAGAAGAACAGGCGAATCATTCTTCATCATGACAATGCGAGCTCTCACACATCGACTCAAACAAAGGCATTTCTGACGGAGCGAAAGATCGAACTGATGGGTCATCCGCCGTACAGCCCTGATTTGGCACCCAATGACTTCTTCTTATTCCCACACATCAAAAATAAATTACGTGGACAACGATTTTCGACCCCCGAAGAAGCGGTTGATGCATTCAAAACGCATGTTTTGGAGTTACCTCAATCGGACTGGAAAAAGTGCTTTGAAAATTGGTTCAAACGCATGCAAAAGTGTATTGATCATCATGGAGAATATTTTGAAAAACAATAAAACCAATTTCTATCCTACATATTTGTTTTTTCACTATTAGGCCAGAAATATAAATAGCAACCCTCGTAGTTGACCATTATTACATAATAAAGAATTTTGTTTCGATTTTCATTTGCGTTCTATATTCTCCTTTTTTCCCCCTGAGGTCTTGAGGTATGTCTGAGGTTTTCTTTAGTTGAAAGGATCTCCTTGTGTAAAATGTGAGATTAATAATAATAATAAAAATTGCTTAATGCTACCTTGATTTAATTTTAAAATTTTGCTATAATAATTGTTATTTAAAAATCCAGAACTTATCATCCGTTACAGCAAATGGTAAATATGCTTCAGTAAATATCCCTAGTCATTGATGGATCAGAAATTGGAGTCAACTTGTCGCCGAGCTAAGCATAAGAGGTTTTCTTTTTTACGAAACGCAAATACAGATTAAATTTAACTTATTTGACTAATTTAACTTAAAAAGTGAAGTTGAGTTTCTTTCTGCGTGCTCCAAGAGTTTTCCTTGTCTTCTGGCTTTGGTGCAAAATTACAAGGGTACAGCTGAATATTTGATACGGATCAACTGTTTAATGCCAGTAATTAAATAAAAGTATTTTGGAAAGGAAGGAGTTGTATTTATTCTATATAGTTTGATTTTGATTCAAGGGCAAAATTTTTTTCATTTTTGCATTTAAAATTGAAAATGAACGTAAGTAGGAAATTTAATTATGCAATTATATATGTAAGAGTCATTAAAAAATATTAAATCATCAACTTACACAAGTATCGCTATTTTATTCTTAAAACTACTTTTTATCTTGGTTTTATCTAAAAAATTTACGAGCAATACAGATGAAGCGAAAAATGCAGACGAGTATTTTACATTTATTGTTTTTTTTTTCTTTCTAAAAACTAGGTAAGCTTTAATTAAATAAACGTGACTTTAAAATTCTTCGCATTTCATTTTTAGTGCATAGTTTTATAGTTTACACAGTTTCTTCTGGGATTTTTGCCTTATTAAGTCCTGTAATAGCTACATTACTATTGCATTTAAATATTGCTGAAAAAAATTTGAGATATAATAACATAATTGAGATATAATTACACAATTGTTTTATTCAAGAAAATTCTGAGTATGTCCCTTTCACAGAATTAAGTTTTAAAAAAAAAAATTTTTTTTTTCATATGCATAATTTCATTTTTTTCCCTTGAGAGTTAAGCGTTTGAGAAATTATTGAATTTCAGAACAGAAATTTGCGAAGGTACCAAGGTATGATTTACTCAATAGAACATAATTGTTTTATTTCCGAAAACTTTTGATACACCCCCACACAGATAGTTTTGAAAAAGCGGAATGATTCTAAGCAGATCATGTTACCGGAACTTTTATGTTTAACTCAAAAATTATGCCCTTAAACAATAGTTTAAAGTTCTATTTTAGTAAGGCAAAATTACACAAGGTAAAACAGAAAACAGCAATAAGATAAATTTCAACCTTATTATAAAAAAATTATTAAAATTGCAAATTTGGGTAAGGTATCAAATGAAAAGACATTTGTTAGTTAACAAGCAATTTTAAGCACCACAATTGAAAAAAACAATCAAATTTGTTTTATTGATTTTGGGGAATAAAAAATAAAAATGTATTATTAGATTTTTATTTCTCGTCAATTTTTTTAAACTCATTTTGAAATTTGCTCTACTCACATAGTTTAACAAGATGTAAAATTTTTTTAAACCCTTAAACTTTGCATAATTTTTTCATCATTTTTAATTTTAAATATTAAAAATTAACAAATACACATTTAAAAGATTATTTAGTTGGTACAATTTCTTATATGGCTGATCTAATTTTTTTTATTAATATTATCTCTGTGTTNCTCACCCGCACACTGACTGCAGCCAGTGATGCTTGACATCGGTGATCTGCTGGGAACCGTGTCTTAACGATCAGTCCGCTGCGGGACTGCATTAGTATATCTATATATATGCATTAATATATTTATATATATGTATATTATCTCGTTAAGCAAGCAATTTTAAGCACCACAATTGAAAAAACAATCAAATTTGTTTTATTGATTTTGGGGATTAAAAAATAAAAATGTATTATTAGATTTTTATTTCTCGTCAATTTTTTTTAACTCATTTTGAAATTTGCTCTACTCACATAGTTTAACAAGATGTAAAATTTTTTAAACCCTTAAACTTTACATAATTTTTTCATCATTTTTAATTTTAAATATTAAAAATTAACAAATACACATTTAAAAGATTATTTAGTTGGTACAATTTCTTATATGGCTGATCTAATTTTTTTTATTAATATTATCTCTGTGTTATTCCTATTTTCCTGCACAATTTGATTGAGCTATTAAGGCACTTTTGCACCGCCTAGAAATATCAGCACTGCTGATATTGCCTACTCTACTGATATAAATTTAAAAAGAAAAAAATATATATCATATTTTTTATTCAAAGCTGACAATTTTTTTATATTTATGCTATGCTGTTATCCATTTTCCCTAAAAAAAGTTTTCAGAAAAGTAAAAATGAAAATTCTGTAAAAAAAAGTATAAGTTCTTGTCAGATCCACCCAATAAGATTGCCCAGGGCTAACAATATTTAAAAAATCTTATCACAACAGCGCTCTTCCCTGCTGCGGCACTTCAGCACTTTACATTTTCCTCTTTCTTTTCTATCCTACTTTGATTTCCGCCCGCGCTTTCTCTTTGCGGTACGTAACGCTTAGTGGCGCTGTCTACGCTTTTTAGCGGTGTTACTTAGTTTTGTTGTTTTGATTGAAGGCAAGGTCTAGTCAGGTGTGGTGTTTGAAAAGACAGGAAATCGCCGCTTTTGGGCGATTTTTACCTGTGTCCAATTTGTTTTGGTTACTTACCGGCGAGTTTAAGTGCCATTTCGTTCTCTAACTCTCGTCGAAAATGGTGTGGGACGATGCTGTGCAGTTTTATAATAGAACATTCAATGAAATTGGTGGTAAGCCTTTTAATATTCCACTCACAAACCTTGTGTGATAGTATTCTTAGGTGTATACAAGACTGATTCACAACGTCCCATGTGTGAAATTAACCAGTGAACCGTGAATGCCGGGATTTTTAAATTTTTTTTTTTCAAATCTCATTAATTTTAATATATTATTAATGTTCTTTCCCTTGCTAATATGAGATTTGTGGAAGAGTGTTCTAAGTTTGTTCGAATAACTTGTAATAAATAAAGTAATTGTTCTGAAATGACGATTTTGAATTGAACAATTATTTAATTTGAAAATCGTGTCAAACGTTTCATTTTATATAAAAAAGGGAATTTTTAAGTTAGTTTCAATCTTTAAGAATGAATACAAAGAGTTAGAAAACCCAATGCATTTTGAAGAAAATTTATTGCAGTAAGTAGTTCTATTTAACGGGCTAGTATTTTATTGGGTGTGTTCTTGGCGCTGCTAGTAAAAATCGTGGTAAATCAATTATATTTCTCATTCGAAGCAAAATTTTGATTTCCATGTACCTAATTCCTCAATTTTAAAATTATGTTAGCGTACTATTTCACTATTAGTTGTAAATGACCATATTTTTTTATGCAACCAAAAGATTAATTTTATAGGCTTTTACAATTTTTTTTCCTTTGCAAAATGTAAAACATCTCCTTGCTGTTTTTAAATGCTCTCAGAATTTAGTGTAAATTATCCTATAAGTTGTTGTTTCAACATATAACAACATGCAAATGTTGATTTTGCATTTTAGAAATTCTGTTCATTAACACAACTAGATTTTTTATATTGATTTTACATAAAGCTTTCCTCGGTAAAGTCTTACATAAATGTTCATTGTAGCAAACTGGGCAGTCCATCCCAGTTGGATTATTAAGATTGTACTGTAGTTTTTAAAGCCATGGCATGGTGCATAGCATTTTTAAAAAGTGCTTTAAGGTGCTTATTTTCTTTTTATAGTAATGAGAAAAACCCTTAAAGGTGCTTTTTTCATTGGGTGTTTTTAAAAAGTGCTTAATTTTCCCTTTTTGAAAAGGGAATGTATTTTCGTTATGAATTATGTAAAAGTGTGTTTTTCACATTGTTTTCACATTTCACATGTTTTTCACATTCACCGTTTTCACAATTCATTGCACCACAATCTGTTTTGGTGTACCGCAAGTTTTTTAGCATATGAAGGCACCAGTAATTTTATATGTTTGATGAAATACTTGCGAGTCCGCGTGTAAGTCTGCTAAGCTGGGTTAGTGAGATTGTTGCACTCTCATGTGCAACTCTGTTGCTTTTTTGCAAGATATTCTCTATTACAGGGTTCATTCCCCCCCCCCTCTGATAGTGAACCAAAAAATCTCTTGATCATTTTATAATGGCTTATATAATCAAAAAATGAGTTCTTTGTTGGAAACTAGTTATTTTATCATGATCATGTAAAGTCTTTGAAAATGATTTTGTTGATGTATAGGAGTACTTAAAAATATTTTTTTAGTACTTAAAAGATGCTTATTTTTTGTTGAAAGATTTGGCTAAGCATCGTGCATGATGTTTCAAAAATACTTGCTAGCCCAAGTTTATGAATAAGTCATTTCTTTTTTCAAACCGTGACCTGCACCAAAATAATCTTAAATTTTGGCAACTTCTGAGCCGTGTTTCTTAAGAAACATCACAAACGAAGGCAAACTTGAAGGGTATAACTTGTAGCTATCCTCAGGAAAATCTCAACATACTTTTTTAAAAAAAATTTGCAAATTTAAAATAAAGGAAGTTTAGCCAAAATTTTTTAAAAAGGAAACTTGATTTTTGCCAGCTCTAATTTTTTCCTGTCACTACCTGGTTGTCGCCAATGCTTGATGAGTGCAAGTGCAGGTACCAAAATCTACTTTAGAAATACTTGTACTGACTAATAAATTTTTTTTTTTTTTTTTTTAAAATTTTTGATGCAGTATTTTCATTTTAGGGTTTTTGATACAATGGCTTTATCCATGGTTAAAACTGTCAAAAGGTTGACACAGGGTTGAGTTTTGGATGTCAAAAACTGGTATTTGGCATTGCACATGAAAAACTGTCAAAAAATAGGACAATTTTCTTTGTCATTAAGGACATTTTATTAGATAATAAGTGATGCACACTATTTTCTTATATGCTACTATAATTATGATTTATGATTTCTATCTTTTTTAAAAAAATATAGCCAAAACTATTGAAACTATTTGGTTTTGCTAAAAACACGGTACTCTTAATACTTTAGGATCAATATTATTTGCTGTATTTTAACTAATTAGTTTATAGGTAATAACTATGAGTTAATAATTATCTATCTAAATGTTGATTTGAGTTTTTTAATGCCAAAATTTAGTGAGATTTTTTAGATTAAGTAAAACTGAAGTGTTTGCCAATAATTGTCTGATCTTAACTTATAAAATTTATTTTTTATTCACAATATTTATTATTATTACTTACATGCGCTGGAGTAGAATTTGTATGATCGTGTGAGGTTTTTGCGGAAATTCAGGCAGCCATTGGAAAATTTTCAATTTAAAAAGCTCATACAAAATTTTTTTAATATTAAAAAATACTGCTTTGCAAAATTTTTCATTGTTGAAAAAACATATGTCCATTTAAGTAATTATTAGTTTAATTTCCTTAAGTTTATGAGAAGGACCTGGAATTTAATTAAATAATTTATTATTAGTTCAGTATATTTTGATCTCAATTCAAGAATCGGGTAAAATTAAATAAATTTTTTTCTTACATACTCTTTTCATTGCAAAAATATTTTGAAAAAGAGTTATTGTGATAAATAAAAACAAAAATTTACAATTTTGGGGAAATTTTGATTTAAAGAAAACTTTGTTCTAAGGAAATATTAGGCTCTGAGAATGCCCGTTTATAATGCACATGAATGATTCCAATAAATCACGAGCAAAATATATTCTGTTATGACTAAATTAATTATAATTTACAAAAAATATGATTGTTTAATTGAGTTAATAATTTTTCGATTAGTCAATTCCAGTGTTTAATTAAGTTACAATCACCGTTGAGTAAAGTAAGTTTATTAAAATAAATTGCCTAATTACATATTATTTTATTATGTTATAATAGTTTTAGTACATCTACATTCCAGTCTAAGCACCCTATCATTAAAATAGAAAGAGTAGTTACGAATTCCAGTCTTATTCATATAACAGAGGGTTTCAAAACTAACTTTTTGTAATCGCATACTTCGGGGAAAGAAGTAGTTAAAATGAAAATAAATAGAAATTATTTTTACACCTAGGTAATGAAAAAGATGATTGTTAAGAGTTTTTTTATTTTTTATAGATGATTGCTTTTTGTATTTTTTTTTTCAATGGTTGAACAAATGAATGATTGGATAAATTGCAATTTTGAAATTTTTTTTTTTAAAAATAATATTTAATATTTTCTACACCAAAATCAGGGTTTTTAAGAGTAATTGTCAAAAAGAAAAGAAGAAAAAAAGTTTGTTAAAATAATTCAAGAACATGATTGTTTACTTGTAATTTTATATATATGTTTATTTAAAAATACTTTATATTCATAATAGCTAATACAGTATTTGCCCTAAGCGTTTTTGGCAGCGTCTGCCTGCCCTTTGATCTCTATAAATGTGCTCTTTGCCTTTTTTTTTGTTAAAAAAAAGAAATAAGCTGCTGTCACTTAAAAACACTGCCTTTTCATTCATATTCCATTTTGAAAAAATTTATTCACTGTTTAAAGTATAATCGCGCACTGTTAAAATTAAAATTATCTGCATTTATAGGTTTCATTCTGATTATTATTTCAAATATGTACTTGGTAAGGATTATTCTGAACTGGTTAAATTTTATAGGTATATTTTTTTTCAGACCGGTGGATTAATAAATTTTTTATTGGTTTCAAATTTTAATTTTATTATTTTTTAAATTAATACCTTTCTTTAAAAAAAAAAATCACACATTGAATATTCATTTCTCTCATAAATTTCAGTTTAAATTATAAAAAAAGCTTTCAAGTTGTAAGTTGCTTGTTTATCAATTCATTATTTTTTTTAGGATACTTTTTTGAAAACTGTCACTTGTCAAAATCTTGCCAATCCTTAGTTCTAATCTGATAATTTTGTTACACCTGCATAGACTTAATATCATTTTCAAAAAATTCAATTTTCTAATTATTTCGAATGAATTTTTTATGAGAGTACTTTAAAATATTGTTAGTAAACACTTTCATAGCAGTTTAAGTAAAAGTTAGTGCAAAACATTTTTTTGATAAAGTTTGAAACTTCAAGATATTCTTATCACCATCCATTCCTTCCAACATTAATGGCCTATGTGACACTGTCAGGTTTTTGTTCATAGATTCATATAGAAAAGATTTTTGCTTTTAAGTTTTATTTAGCTTCTTGCTTGTCATTTTAATGCAGTTATCAATATAGAAAATTTCCAACATAACTAAACGTTATAAAATTATTTATGTACTTCTATAAACTTCTAATGTTTTTATCATTTTGAAAGTGAACATGTTATCAATGAATTTTCATAAATGATTTTCAATAACTGCTATTTGTTACTAATATTTGTTTAATTATTTTAGATCCTCGTGTTGCAAATTGGGTTATGACACAGAGTCCTTTTCTCACGCTTTTTATATGTAGCTTATATGTTTACGTAGTCAAATTCTTTGGTCCTAGTCTAATGAAAAATAGAGAGCCTTTAGACATCCGGTGGTTGATGGTTTTTTATAATTTTATGATGGTTATATTCAACTTTTTAATATTTTATGGTGTAAGTGTATTGGTAATTATTTCATTCATTTTCTGTATTGATATTTCATGTTATGTCCGTATTATATCTAATATTATGTAAAAATTTTACTAATTTGTATTCCTGAAATTGTTTCTTGTATTGTAGAGTTTGAAAGAACCCAGAATATATATCAGGGGTCTGTCTAGGTTTTTCTGACAGGTACCTATTTTGTGAAAATTTAGACATAATTTGTGAAATTTAAGAATTATATTTAAAAATGAACACAACAATATAGATTTATCGTTTTTTACGGGATGCAAAAATAAAATTTAAAAGAAAAGTATTTTGTGAAACTATTATTTTTCTTAAAGTTGAATTTGTGAAGGTACCGCTAAACGGTGGTAAATTTGACCTGGACGGACCCCTGTGTGTGTATATATATACACACAATGAAAATTTAAAATTATATTAAAGAATCAACACAAAAATATGGTAAAGTAAGAATTGTCACAACAAATGAAATTCCTTTATGACTGGTAAATTTCTACATAATTTCCCCCATATATTCAAAAACAATTAATTGCTATTGTGAAATTTTAGACTTAAAATTGTATCCAACTTTAAAAGTCCATAAAAATCATTGTCTATAGTAAATTTCAACTTGAATTTAATAAAAACATGTCTTTAACAATAGTAGCACTAAAAGTTATTTTCATTATGAGGAAGACTAGGTAATACAGAAAAAGGTTTCACAAAAAAAGTTTCTTAAAAAAATAAAGATCTCTTAGAATAAAGAAAATTTCATTTTAAAAAAAACTACGGAGAACACTCGCTATAAGCGTCTGATTAGGCTCCTCACACTCTCTGACCAAACACGTGCTACCTGTTCCCAGGTGGCAGCTGGGAACAGGTAGCAAAAGCTCCCCCTTTTTTTGCATCGTACTAGCGCCTTTTCTTCCACCTCAATTGAGGAACCGAGGCACTGACCTCCTTTTCTCCCGCAGCATTTCGGGATCTTGGCATGCTCTTAGCCAAGCATTGGGAGGGAATAAAATTTTTATACTACATCTTAGTAGCAATCCTCGGAGGGTATCATTGCAAGCAATGTATAATTAACCAGGGATTTATAGTTTTTTACTAGGATACAGAAATAAAATTTAAAAAAGTCGGGAGGAGAATCTCAAAACCTGATTTTTTAACAGTATTTGCGAAACTATCTTTTTTCCTGAAGTTGAATTTGTGAAGGTACTGCTGAACGGTAGTACATTTGTCCTAGACTGACCCCTGATATATATATTATAAACCTCAAACAAACCTTGTCTTGATCATATTTGGGATTTGTATTAATATAGTTAACCATATAGTTGTAGCAAAAAAATTTGAATGTTCTCAGCATCTTAAAATTTATAACACTTCTATTTCTTTTTATATATATAGCTATTTCTCCAAAATTTGTTTTATCTTCTGACACCTTAAAAAATGTGTACATTTTAAGAAATAGAATAACTCTTATTAAGAAACAGAAAACAACTCTTATTAAGAAATAAAACATTATAGTATCACATAGAGGAAATAGTATTTCTAATTTAATGAGTTATAAACCAGGGGCCTGTCCTGGCCAAATTTACTACCGTTTAGCGGTACCTTCACAAATTCAACTTTAGGGAAAACGGTAGTTTCACAAAATACTTTATCTTAAAATTTTATTTTTGAATCCCATAAGAAACGTTAAATCAGTATTTTTACCATATTTTTGTGTTTATTTTTTAATTTTCACAAATTATGTCTAAATTTTCATAAAATAGGTAGATCTCAGAAAAAACTAGACAGACCCCAGTAAAAATAAAGTTGTTAAAAGTATAATTTTAGAACAAACTACAAGATTGTCGAATATGCCTGCTTAATATAACATGGACATAGTATAAAAACATTTATGGACAGATCAGTGCAGAATACTATAGTGCAAGCAATGAAGGTATAAGTTTATAGGAATGTTGAATTTTAAGCTTAATTTAGTCTGATATTATGCTAAGAAGGAGGTTAAATTTATCTAAAACTCTGGGCACACCTACAATTTTTTTTCTTTTCAATGTCTTGTATTTGTAGATCCTTGCAATAGTTTGTATAAGACTTAAGAAATATACCTTACTTCAATTATTTAATAAAATCCTTCATTGGGATAGATAACTTAGAAAAAATTACACAATGGAATTGTATTACATGAGAGAGGAATTGAAAATATATAGCAGCACATATAAAGCTGGTTATATCTGTATACTATTTTTAAAAATAATTTATGGCATTTTCAGTTAGTTGAGCTCAAGGAAATTCAACTATTTAATTTTAATTCTTTTGTGAACATCCATTTTTATCAGTGTTTGAAAGAGTAAATAAAATTAAAATAAGTTGAACGTGTTCTACATTTTTTTGCGACTTTTTGCTTACGCCCGGCTAACGGAAAGTACCCAATTTACATTTTTTTTAATACAAATTATAAATAAATGAATATTTTTTCATTTTCTGTCACTGAGATTTTAAAACAAGTTTTTGTTGTTTTGTTTCTATTTATAAGATGACTTTAAAAATTTCATCTTTTAAATGATTACAATATTTTTTTATATTTTAGTTTGGAATTTATGGTTGGTTTGGTTCATACAGTTATAAATGTCAGCCTGTTGATTATTCAAATAGTACTGAAGCACTTGGTGTGAGTAAATTCTCATTTATTATTTTTTTAAAATATTTATAAAGAGGAAATCTATTTATTTGCAAATATTTTATTAAAATGTTTAAATTGCACTATTTTTTTTTATTAAGACGCAACACATGGATTATTTTACTTCTACGATTATTTTATGTAACCCTATTAAAATATACTATAATGTATATAGTAAGTTTACTTTTATTATATTTTTAATCATGTGAGATTTAATTGCTGCCTAAATGTTTTCATCAATTTAGTAAATCTGAGTTTATTTTTAGATTACCTCTAAAAAGTTTCTGTAAAATATAATTATTTTGATAGAAAGTTGAAATTTTTTTATTAAGAATATTTATAGTTTAGTTATTATTTCGTATTTTATTGTAAGTTTTTAGTTATTTCATTCATTTAATATTAGGAACAAAGTTGTAAGATGATTCTTTTCTTTCCCACTTGTTTATTTTGTACTGGAAGAAAGTGGGGGAAAAAACAGAAGAAACCAAAAAAAATATAAGAAACTGCTCAAATGGAAAAAACTAAAAATGTCCGATGCTATTGCTTGGTGATAAATATTATAAGAATAGTTTTATATTTATTGTTTTGAAAAGAATTTTAAAACTTATATTGCATAAAAATAAAATATTTTTAATTTGGATTTAAGTTATTCTTATTTTCTTTAATATGTACATTTATACCTCAATTAATATGTGTATTTATATTTTTTTCTGTTTACTGAATATCCTGTTTTTAGTTAGAATCAAATGAAAAGAAAAACTAAGATTTTCCTTTACTGTTTTAATTTTTATAATGTTTTTGGAATATTAATTTATTTTATAGCTATTTTAGATGCTAATTTTTATACCATATGGAATACAGAATTTCAGAATTTTTATACCATAAATTTATTTTTTAAGATATTATTTAACAATAAAATTACGAGAACTAATTTTATACTGAAGTTATATTTGTAAATTCTAAGCATAATACATTGAAGTTATTATATTGTAAACAAAATTACTATGCTATTATATATTGTAACATTGGTTTATTAAAATAAATACTCTACATAAAAAAAAAATGCAGTTAAAAAAATTCATTATTTTTTTTTAAGAATTTTCAGTTTAGTATAACAAAAAGGTTGAAAAATTATAATTTTTCAATTATTCATTAATGGAAATTCATTAATTTGTTAATAAACATTCAAACTTAAACATTTTTGTTCAAATTTCATAAATTATGATTAATAATGTTATGATTATGTGGAAATGAAATGTCTATTAAAAATACCTATTCAGAAGTATCTTCAACATATTATCTAATAGGTTTTTGATTATCATATTTAACAGTATTTGATTATGAAAGCAGTATGTTATTTGTAGTTGTGATTTGTTAGTTTTAATTGTATTTCTAAAATGTTATTATTGTTTTTGATACAATTATAAGATTAAGTTCTACTTACTATACTTTATGTAAAACATCGAAGGTAAAAAATTTTCAAAAGTTAAAAAAAAAAAAAACTTTTCCACTTAGGTTGGAAGAAATTTATTTCTTTTGAGGCAGTTTTTTCCACCTTTGGAGAAACTTGCCCTCCTTAGTTTGAACTGATTTATTGCATCATAATGTTTTTGTAGTTAAATACTACAAAAACATTATGAATGCTACTTTAATGTGTTTATATAATTTCAATTGAGATGAGAAGTTTTTAAGATTATGTTAATGAAATCTGTTTCATTATATTCTCGTATTTGTTGTTCATGATTTTGATTGTTGGTTGATTATTGCTTTAATTTATTTCAGATGTTGAAAGTTTGCTGGTGGTTTTATATATCAAAGATGGTAGAGTTTACAGATACAGTAAGTATTGAATTGATTGAGGGAAAAAAAAAACAATAGAAAAATAGTTCTAGTAGATCTTTTAATAATAATTCTTTATTATTACTATTTTAAAAATTTATTAAAATTATCAAGTGTTAGAATTCTTTTGGTAATATACATTATTGGTCATTTTTATTTTTTAAAAAAAAGCTTAGTTGTGAAGTGCTATTTTTATATATATATATACAGGAGGATTGATTTCATCAGTTTAACTTTAAATAAGGGCTGAATTTTGACATGACAGGCATTAAAAAACTGATTAAAACCATTAAAAACTGCTAGAAACCAAGTTTTCATGTTATAAAGCGTGTGTAGATGTTTGAGTATTATATTGAGAAAAAATTATTTGAAATGTAGATATATACTAGTATATAAATGCATGCTAATATAAAAATATTAGTATATAAATATTAGCTTATAAATATTATGTAATTGGCAATAATTATATTCAAATAAAAATAATGATTTTGAGCCGAAGAAAACAATTTACTTTATTTTCATATTTTCTTACTTTATTTTGTTTGAGTGCTCTCATTTTCAAGGAATTTTTTAGAAGGCTTGTTGAAATCTTTTTATAGTGCAATGCAATTAATATTTTAGTTTTCATATTGAAATTTTGTTTCATTGTTATATATCTTTGAAATCTAATGAAAAAGCAATATTAAATTAAATTTGATTTATTTATTGACAAAATAAAAAGCTAATAATGAAATAAAATAATTAATAAAAATATAAGGAAACTATTCCGAGCGATCTGCATTTCTATAAGTTCTTATAATATTACCTATGTTTCTAATAATATACATATTACCTTTTGATATAAAGGTTAGTTTGATTGCATAAATAATTGTGTATTAGAATAGTTTAAAATTATTTTTCTGTTACTGGAAGATCTTTAACTTTACAACTATTAAATTTTGCAGCAGATCTTTTTTTTTTTTTTTTTTTTTTTTTTTTTTGTTTTTATTGCATTAATTCTGATATGTCTAATCTTAGACCTTCAATTACTATATTTTAGTGTAGTGTTGCATACCTTTTTGGTTTAGGTAAACAGGATTAATGCTATAAATGACTATAATAATCCTTATTTTGATAATTTTTCTTTATTTAAGGATCAATATGTGTACAGTTAAACTCTTATATTGCAATCATTGATTTGAAGAGAACCCTGGGTCATTGAATAGGGAGAAATCAAAAAATTTTATCAATCTTAGACCTTCAATTACTATATCTTAGTGTAGTGTTGCATACCTTTTTGGTTTAGGTAAACAGGATTAATGCTATAAATGACTATAATATTCCTTATTTTGATAATTTTTCTTTATTTAAGGATCGATATGTGTACAGTTAAACTCTTTTATTGCAATCATTGATTTGAGGAGAACCCTGGGTCATTGAATAGGGAGAAATCAAAAAAATTTATCGATCTGGAAAAATCAAGGATATGTTTTTTGTATCAAGTGAAGCTCTGGTGCATGTGTTTAGGAAGTTATGGGCTAGCCCATGTCCTTAAACTTCTCACAATTTTTTGGGTTTCTACACCATGCTAAGAGTTGAAACTGATAATCCTGAGTATAGTCTTAAGTATTTTTCTTAATAATTATTGAAATGTCATTAAGACTCCTGAACGGAAGGATTAGTGAAGTTGACCGAACTGGTTGCCAAAGGTGGCTAGTATAATAAAATAGGAAAGGATTCTATTTTATGAAATTTTTTATACTTTTTATAATACACTTATTAAAGTTTGACTTGCAAACTTAAAAGTTTATACTGTCTTTTTTTATGTAAGAGATTGATTGCATAAATTATTAGAGTGTTTAAAGTTTATTTTCTATTATTTGAATACCTTTTTAACTATACTCTACTATTTTATTTATTACTTTATATTTTGCCATCTCTGCAGAGGATCAAAATTATGATGGCATATCTTCAAATCATTCTCAGGGATGTTTCCCAAACCATTGTCTAGTTCTTACCTGACCTAAATAAAGTACTACTTCTTTATTATGTTATAATTTGTACATTTACCAACTATATATTTTTCAACTATATAACTTTAAGCAGATCTATAGTGGTCTGCAAAGTATAATTATTAAATAAATGGGTTGTAAGTTCCACATTATTTTTAAAATTGTAAAGCCGGTATGTTTTATGATATTCTGTAAATAACCATTGAACAATATAACTTGTCAACTGTAAGCAAAATAACTTTTTTTTTTCTGAAATAATATGGAATTTTCTTTGCAGATATTTTTTGTTATGAGGAAGAAATTCAATCAAATTACCACCTTACATGTAGTTCATCATGGAATATTGCCTATGAGTGTATGGTTTGGCCTCAAGTTCACTCCAGGTAATTTTGCATCCATTGGATAGATATTAGAATTTAAAATGATAGATTTATTTTTCCAGTGACATTATCAAATTATTCTATCTGGATCTAAGGGTGTTAATATTGAGTAAGGTCAGGGTTCATTCTAGGCAGGGTTTGTGGGCTGCCTCATTTACCCTTGTGGGGAATTATATTTATGGACTATGTCAACCATCATCTATCAAATAGTACCTCTTGGTAGATGAAGGTTTACGTAGTCGATAAATATATCCCCACAATGGTGACCTGCGAACGTGATATGAACTTGTCAACATTATTGGATGGTTCACATTAAGCAATTGATTTGCTTAAAAATATATTGCTCAAAGAAAAAGGAAAGAGAAAAAAAATCCGATGAAGTAAATAAAGTCTCCTGGTCAATAAACAAAAATTAAGAAGAAAAAAATGAGCGAAATGCTATAAACAAAAAATGAAAGAAAAAACTGAACAAACGTATCTTATATACTAGTGATTTGGTATTTAATATTTGTAGTGGTAGTTACGCCACACCCTTTAACTAAAAAACTCCACCCTGCATGCCCAGTGACCCTGATTACGCACCCTGACATATTAAGGGGGGGCGGATCATGTTGATTTTTTGATAAATCCGCATAGTTTTCTGATAGTTTTTTATTATTGCGAAAATTAAGTTATCAGTAACTGTATCACTTTTGCGTAGTTGCCAAACCCTGGTTATAAATAAAATAGAAGATTGAGAAAAAAAAATGCAGAAGAAGTGTCTAAAAATGCTGAAAATTTCTATTGCATGTTAATACATTTATATAAAATAAAGCAGATTTTAATATTTATTATTTCATTAAATCCACTATAATATAAGAAGCTTAAAAAAAAAAAGAAAACTTTTTTTAAAACACGAAAAGAAGGATTTTTGACCAGCTACTTGATGGCACAATAATATTCATTTATTAGTTCTTGATTACATGGAAAGGTAAAATATTTTAAGTCTCATAAACATTAAGTTTCATTGAAACATAACATTTAATCTATAGTATGCAATATTACATGTATATAAACTTAATTATATATATATCTTATTTATGTGTATTGCATATATATAAAAAGAATTACATTATTTAAAAAATATATTTTTTAAGGATGCTTTAGTAGCACTTTTTACGTTAATCAAACATTCTTTTGAACTCCTAGTTCTGCCATAACTATAATTCTTTGCTATATCAGTATTATGAAATATCTTTTTAAAAAGTTTTCCAGCGTTATCAGTAAACTATGTTCTACTGAAAATGTTGTGAAGATATATTTAGTATTTGTCTCTTTTATAATGGTTTCCTCATTAATACTCATTTGAAAAAAAGAAACTATCTTTGTTGAACCAAAAAATTCTTTGTTCTTCTGCTGTTTCATCAATTTTACTTATCTGACTATATCAGTCTTACCACCATACGCGATGCTATAGTCATTTTTACATATGTTGCAACGTAGATTGTGTACTCCAAGATTCGATCTAGAAGGAAATGGAAGTTTAAGAGAATAAGTCTCCTTAAAGGCTTGTGTGTATTGTTTTTGTTCAGCCATAATAAATGAATAGTAACGAGATTAATTGAATGAGAAAATATTTTCACCGCTATTTCTTTTTAACGCATGCCATTTTCTTTCAACCTTTGCTTTCGTGTTGGCATACAGGAAATCACGTGATAACAGGGAGCACTCTCACAGAAGAAATTTTAATTCCTCCCCTCATAGATAGATGAGAAGAGAAATCCGTCACACCTTGGAGTGAGGATCACAGCAAGCAGACTCCCCAAGGTCACTGCAAGAGGAATAGCGACATCTGAATTAAAGAAAATAAAGCTATTGGCAGGCAAATTAAATTGCTGAAAATTTTATCTTATGCAGTGGAAAAATTGCTAAAATAAGTAAAAATGCGGAAGGGTTGGCAGCTATGTTTTTGAATATCTTATTTGAAAATAATAAAGTAATAGTCAATATCTCTATGGACTTTTAAAATTGTGGTTGTTTGTTCCTCATTAATATGAGAGGTACTTTTATGATTTCTAGCATACCTCTGTTTATTCTGGTTTTCCACTTAAATATTAATGTACTAATTATTACAGTAAAAAGTTCCATGCTTGGAATCATGTGGTTTTTATAAGTGCCAGAAAGATTTTTTGACAAAAGCTTTATTACCTCTTTCCTTATATTTTTATGAGGTTCTCATTGTAAATAAGTATCAAAATATACTTTGTTTGATCTTATGAATCTGAGAGATACTTTTATGATATTTTACAGTAACACTGTTCAGACTTGTTTTCTACTAAAATATTAATACAGTAGTGTAGGTTTACCTCTTAATGTACTAATTACTATTGTAAAGCAGAGTTCGAGATTTTTTTGATTTAAATCGGATTTTTTTGATTTAAATCAGATTTTTTTGATTTTTATTCAAATACACTGTAAGAACTTTAATTTATGATTAAAAAAAATTATAAATGTTCAATCAAATTAACTTAATATTAAAACTATGTTGTAACAATATTTTAGAAACTCTAACTAAAATAATTTTTCATTATAATACATGGCTTTGAATGCATAGCAACTGTTTTGAAAGAAATGCATGATTAAAATTTAAAGACTAGATCAAATAGAGAATTTAAAGAATACTTCAGGGGTCTGTCTGGGTTTTTCTGAGAGGTACCTATTTTGTGAAAATTAAAAATTATATTAAAAAATCAACACAAATATAGTAAAAATATGGATTTAT
>NC_092212.1:50226784-50254884 GCF_043381705.1 Parasteatoda tepidariorum
AAAAAAATCCTGATTTAAATCGTGATTTAAATCAAGCTGATTTAAATCAACAAACCCTGTTGTAAAGAGTTCTATTTTTGGAATTGTGTGGGTTTTTCAGACTTATGATAAAAGCTTTATTACTTCTTTCCTTAAATTTTTCTAACTTTTGCAAAATTGACGTCAACTTCAACTCAGCAGCTCTGATATAATGATATAAATCCTCAGATTATGTGATCCTCAATGTAAATAAAAATCTAAATATACTTCAAACAAAAGTGAAACTAATAACTATTCTAGCTTTTTCATTTATTTTTAAGAATAATGTAAATAAACAACTAAAGAATACTGTGTATAAAATGAGTGAAGAATAATGAAAATAAAATAAAAAGTAACTTTTTAATTTCTTATCTCTCAAAAACTATTTTACTAATTTTGCTCATATTTTAGATATTGTAATTTAAAATTATGTTGTTTTAAAAGATGTAACAATTTGTATATCTTAGTTTTTTGCTTTGTACAGGGTTCAAAAATTTTTTTTTGACATGACAGGTGTCAAAACTAATAAAAACTTGGGATGATTTGTGAAATTAAAATGTAGTAAAACTTTTACGGTATATTTAAGCTTTAAATAAAAATAAATTAAATTGTTTTAATTTTTATATTAAGGGGGGGATATTTTTTTTACGTTTTTGAATTTTATGTTCTTGCAACTTCATTAAATTGAATTGAAATTTTTTTATTAATTTATGCTTAAAATTGTTTAAAGCGAAGACAAAGTGTTTAATAAAAAAAAGCATAACTTTTAATATATTAAAATAAAAAGCTGTCTGAGAAATCTGCTTTTAATAGTAATTCAACTTTAAAACTTAATGAACTCATATAACTTTGTTTTTTACGAGTGGGAATAATGGCTTTCATTGTTAAATATTTTCTTTTCTTTTATTAGAATGTCTTCTTTAAACAATTTTACTCTTATAAAGCTTCTCACAGATCTTTGGTTTACATATTGTATTGTTATTGCATGAAAGTGCTTTTTTTTTAATTACGATTTAAATAAATTTTTTTTTAATATTTTTTGCAACAAACTTATTTGAAGTATATGTAATACAAGGATTTTTCAAAGACATATTTTCAACTCTTGTGAAATTATAAAAAACAGTAATTTTTACTATATATGCTAGAACACTGGTAAGCTATTAAATAAATATGCTGTAGTATTGTTATAGGTAGTTTCAATGTTTCTTTTTTTTTTTTTTTTTTTTTTTTTTNTTTTTTTTTTTTTTTTTTTTTTTTTTTTTTTTTTTTTTAATTTACTAAAATAGTATATTTTCATAAAAAGCATTGTTTCAGTTTTACTATGGCTGGGGTTTTTTTCTTTGATATTTTAATTTTTAATAAATTTATAAATTATAAGCTACTGGTAATTAGCTTCAAATTTTACAATCTATTAATAAACAATTTATTAATAAATTGTTTATTAATAGATTGTAAAATTTAACTGATTGGTTAGAAAAATTTCTGGATTAAAGAATTCATTATTTATTTTTCTTTTTGACCCAAATTTAACAACTAAAGTTCTAAAATTTTAACTATAATTTTTTTGGATGTTTCTAGGTTTAGGACAATTTTTGGGGCTCCTAAATACAAAATTACTCATATTATCACACCATTTACATAATATTGTAGGACATTTCTATTATATTTAACTGCATGCACTCAAATAAATTCTCAGTGTGTTTTGTTTGTTTACACTTCGTATTTGATATAAAAAAATATTGTTGAAAAAAGTTACCAAATTTGTTTTATCTCTTATTTGGGATTTCAAAATTCAATTGTTTTATATTGGTAAAATAATATAATTTTTTTTTTATAGGTGGCCATAGTACATTTTTTGCATTCATAAATTCTTTTGTCCATGTTTTAATGTACTGCTACTATGGTTTAGCTGCAATTGGACCTCATATGAATAAGTATCTGTGGTGGAAAAAATATATGACCAGAATTCAAATGGTAAGATTTGTTTATGAAGAAAATTTGTTTGCTTTGATGTTGTGAATATAATTTTTAGCAGATACATTATTTTATTAAGAGAATAAGTCTGAAAATTAAACTCTATTGGCTAGTTTTATCATGATGTAACCTTATGGTCTTTGGGAAAAAACAAAAAGGTTGTTTTTAAGCATTTCTTAACTAGTTTTAGTTGTTCTTTTTCATGAATATCTAAGCATCTGAGATTAACCTTATGTACTTTTCATTGAATTCTATTTTGTAAAAATGTAAATGCTTTTATTCCATATTAGTATTAAATTTCATCGTGTGATTTATGAATGAATTATTTCATTCAACCATTTAAGATGTTTTACTGCAGGGCTCTTTGTTGTTATATATGCAAAGTTCTTTTCATCAGGAATTTGTCCTGATTTTTAGCTTTTTGTCAAAATATTCCTAATTTTTTTTGTGTTCAGAAAATATCACTTTCTACCAATACAAACATAAGTTTTAAAATTCTTGATTTGAAGAGTTGAAAGTTTGGATATTTTGTCAAACATCTTTTTATCAAGGCTCTAGCTAGATTAGATTATAATATGAACATAGTGATTTCAATTTAAAAGTTTCTTTTCTAAATAATTTAAAAAGTCATGTTACTGATATATTTGCTATATATCATGTAATAGTATTTGTTAAAGAAATGGAATTTTAATTTATGTTCTCAGTAGTTTTAATTTGATAAACTTATTAGTTTCTCAAGTAATAATTGTCTCCTTTACGTGAACTGAAGAAAAATATAATTTTCAGCTTTATTTTTTCAATTGGTAATTTTACTTTTTACTAAATGTTAAGTATTGATGTAATCATTAATATCAGAGATGTCAACTTGCTCCGGACAGCGAATAAATATTTTTGAGTGATAGTTTATGAATTGTGATTCTTGGTTTAATAAATAAAATTTATTAGATTTTTATCCACCACTATTTCTAAAGAATTCAATTAGTTATATAATTCTCCACTTCAATATCGTTCAGACATGTTAAACCCATTAAAAAGTAAACCCATTAAAAAAAAATTATTAGTTAAATACTCGCAAATTTTAGTTTGTAATTATTTACCTTTTTTTAAATTATTATGGCCTGTCCGGAGCAGTTAGCATCTCTGTAATATATTAATAAATTAGTACACAATTTACAATATCAGCACACAGCTATTTATTATCTTAAATTGTTTGGAATTTATTATGAAACTATTGCACACTTGTAAAATTTACTCTCTTGGAAATTCTGCTTTTTGGCCAATCTCATCCCTGATTTAACAACTGTACTAAAAAAATATCCATTTTATCTTCCAAGTTTATTCTTATTATGGCATGTATATAAACTGCAGACAACATTTAACTAGAGTTTGTGAAAAATAATTTATTTCCTTATTATAATTTAACTCTTTAACTAGGAAAATTAAGTCTTTAACAGGGTGTGTAGCATTTTTGAAAAGTGCTTAAAGGTCCTTATTTTTGATTTGCGTTTTTTAAAAGCTCTTAAAAGTGCTTTTTTATTTAGGGTTTGTAAAAAAGTGCTTTAATTTGTTTCTTTCCAAAAAAAATCATGTTTTTCACAATTTTTTTTTTGCTGTATTTATCAGAAACTAGTTATTTTATCATAATTTTTCAAAATCTGGAAATGTGTATGCATTTTGTTTTTATGTACATAAATACACAACTTTTAACAAAAGGAAGAAATAATTTTTATTGCTGCACATATCCTGATTATGATTTTATTTTAAAATGATTTAAAAAAATTTTTTTGAGTGCTTTAAGAGGTGCTTATTTTTTGTTGAAAAATTTGGCTTTGTACTCTGTTTGAAATATTAACTTTAATTCAGGTTTTATTTACAGTAATTCTCCTTTTTTCTTCAAATATATTAACTGTCCTGATTCTTCTGTTAAGTTTTTTTCTTAATGTTTTGGAAAACATTAAGTGATCACATATGTTTTTGATTATTTAGAGTTGTTTTACTCTGGAAAGAGGTAATACAATATCAGTAGTCATCTCTTTCGAGGAAGAATTTTTTACCGTGGTAGATACATTACTCATCACAAAATTTTACCTTACGGGATTGATTACTCATTACAAAATTTTTTAACATTCTAGGGAAGAAAAAAAGTTTCTTAGTAAAATCTTTTTATAATTTTAAGACTTTGGTTGTAAAAAATGAATATCTTCTGTATATACGTTATTATTTTGGAAATTCTTTTCAATATTTTCACAAGTATTTTCTATCTAACTTTCCTAGATCTAGAAGGATTTAGAAATATTAAAATGTTTAAAGTACAAGGTAGTAAGAAATATCTGGGACACTTACGCTTTTTAAATTCAATGCATATTGAAATATCACATCCAGACTTTTCAATAAAATTAAAACATTACTATCTGTAAGGTATTCACAAAAGTTTCAGAGTCACCTTTGGTCTTCACAAAGCTGTAAGTAAACATGCTTCAATTTTCAGCTACAGAAACAAAGTTACCTAATATTTCTTCCCATTCCTCCCATAAGAATTATTTTTAAGAATACCAAAGTCTTAGAAGTTATGGCACAGTTCTTAGCTTTCAAGATAGCCTAATTATAATTTCTATTGGATTGAAGACTGGTGAATAAGGTTGTCATTCTTAGCCAATAAAAGTGTCAGAAGCTGTTTTTTGCCCTGTCAGTCGCAGAAACTATTTATAACCAGACATAGATAAAACGAAAAACTTTTTGCAAACACAAAATCTCAAATAAAAAATTTTCTGTGCACATTGTTTTACTCTTGTAACTAGTTTCAACTCTTTTATCGCCACCTCATTTTTGTGAAATTAGTTTGAAAATCACAGTTTTTTAAAAAATGTTTTTTTTAAAAAAAATAGTGCATAGTGTTTCGTATTTTCATAATTTTATAACAAATATCAAGCACACACAAATATCATATAATTTTATAACAAATATCAAATGTTTTTATTTAAAAAATGTTTTTATTTTAAATTTTTATAGAACTCAATATTGATTCAAACTAAAAGGTGAGTTTGTTAAAAAAAAAAGATGAAAATAGAGATTCAAAAATATTATGTTTTAAAGCACTTTTTAAATAAATGAAAAAATACCTGAAATTTGATCAAGAAAACGTGTGTGTAGGAAACATTTATCCGCAGAATATTATTAATGTTTTAATTAAAAAATCGATACAAGTACTTTATTTATGTATTTAATTGTGTAAATATGAATCTCAATGTGTGATTTTTAAACCACGTGAATACGAATCTCCACATTTAATTTTAAAATTCTGTGAATAATAATCTCGATTTTTGATTTTAAAATCGCATTAATATGAATCTTGATGTTTAATTTTAAAAGTGCGTAAATACTTATTTCAATATCTAATTTTTAAGTCACTTGAACCGGAATCTGAATGGCGGCTTTTAAATCACATGATTACGAAGCTCGATATTTGATATAAAATTATGAAAATTCGAAACACTGTGCACAATCTTAAATCTTGTCAATAGAAATCTCTATGTGTAATTTAAATCATGTGAATGTAATTTTAAATCGTGTTTACATTGTTAGGAAAAAGCGTAAAAAGAATTTTTTTCCCCTCCTCGGTAATTCGAAAAAGACATACTTTCTATGAAAAGGCGCATTATTTTATTTTTTTCTTTTCTAGTTATTAGTAAAAAAATTTCCGCGATGAAGAAAAATTTTCTGCGAACGATGTTTGTGTGTTCAAGTATATTATGCTGGTATGGTTTTAAGCAGAAAAAAAAATCTTTAATAATTCTTGCAATTACTAAATAAGTCATTTAAGTAAACTAAAAATGTAACTCCATTTCATTATTGTAAAAACTTGATATAATAATTTACAGTGTTATGTGGCAAGAAGAGGTTTTTGACATGCTGGTTTTAATCTGTTTGTACCAGTACTTATTACCTCCTCGGTCAACCCTGCTTGTACCATTCTGTTGTGTTGTCCATTTAGCTCTGTATGCTGAAGCTACATAATAGATGATGCAACCTACTTTGTTTAGATTTATACTTGATTTAAATGTTGGTCTTTGATAAAAATGCTTAGTTTGAAGCTTTGCCCAAGTTATACCTTGGCATCCTGTATGTGTACAAAACTTTTTCATAAACAATTTTTTCACTATTAATCTGAAAAAATTTTGTTCTAACTGACCTATTTTATTTGTTTATTATAGATTCAATTCGTCATGATCTTCACTCACGCATTTCAATTGCTGTTCAGAGATTGTAATTATCCACAAGGTTTTGCATGGTGGATTGGATTCCATTCTGTTTTATTCTGGTTCCTTTTTGCTGATTTTTATAGAAGTACATATCGCAAAGCTAAAGCTCTCAAAGCAAAAGATACCGAAAGAAATGAAACTGCACAAACATTGAAAAATGGCTTCGCAACAATGAACGGTCACAGCTTTTCCTGCGAAATTGCAAATAGTTGCACAAACCAAAATGGACTTTCTAGCAGTAATGGTATACACAGTCATACAGATAGTACATCAGATCTTTCCAATGGTTATTTAAGCCAAAGTGATCTAGTAGAACCTAGTGTAGAAAAGAAAGTTAATTAAATAAATTAAATCTATAGTTTCAATTTTAATTGTAATGTTATATAGGTATTGTATAATTGCATTGTATTATTGAGGAATCTCAGGCACTTTGGGTACAAAATTATGTGAGGCAAGTTTTTTAATATTATTTTTATAGACTACATTTGTAATGTATAATGAAGTTTGTTTTAGCTGTACACCCTTATTTATTTGAAATTTGTAAGCTTAATAGCACACAATTGTACAGAATTTCTAATACTACTTATAAATTTAAGTAAGATATAAATTTATGAGAAAATATTTTTATATTTGCACTGTTAAAATTTGTATAGCATAAACTCATTCTACATTTCGCTAAATCTGTGGTATTTATGAAAGTTTAAAGTGCATGTTTAATAACAGTATTACTTTACTAGTTGCATTTAATATAACTACCATTTGCATTTTTACTAAAATAACTTTTTGTCGCATCTTTTGATGTAATACTAATTTCTCTCCCCTATATGTAGCAAAAGGTATAAAAAAAAGTAACAACTTTGATTATTTTCTCTTTTGATGTCTTCATCTTTAGGGTCATGTAAGAGTTGTTATATTGCATTGAGATATTTGTGTTATTTTTTAGTTGCATTTCTTGTTTGTAATTATTTCATGGAAAATATGTAACATATTAGGTGAAATTTTACCCCGTTTTTGACTCACATCATGAAAACAGCTTTGTATTTTTATATTATGAGGTTAGTGATAGTTATTGAGTTGTTTAAAATAGCATAGTTGTTTTATTTTTGTTTTGTAAATTTTTTCTATTGTTTTTCATAAATAGATACTATAAAAATGAAGTGTTAATTCAGTAAAAGCTTTTTTTTTTACTAGTCAATGTTCTATATCTATAAGATGAGCTTTCGCCCAAAACTTTTCTTTACTAGGTCTAGTGTTATATTGTTTTTGTCATTATGTCAGAGCCGTGGAGTTTGAGTTGATGTCAATTTTGCAAAAGTTAGAAAAATTTACTTAACGTTGCCGAAAAGTTAGATTCTATAGCTAAATAAAAAAATAAAAAAAGGAAGTCTTTTGAGTGCATGAAAATTATTGTAACATATATTTTTAATTTCATATATTTATAATTTATGGCTCATAACATAACTACCTAACATATATTTATAATTTCTAGCTCATTTCTTACAATGGTTTTGCATAATTTCATTCAATGGTTTTGCATTTTGCATAATAGTTTTTTTTTAATTGTTATGATGTAATAAAAATGTAATTGCATAATAAAAATTGAAATATACATAATTTATAATTAGCACTTACTTAATAGCACTTCATTAATAAAACTAATAAATATTAATAGGCTACAAGTCAGTTGGAATCTTAGAAAAGTTAGAAGTTGAACATATCTGCTCATAACTCTGCAGCTCTGCATTATATAAAAATATTTTAATAATTAGAATGATGGCAAATGTGGAATCACAATGTTTATTTACTATTAAAATGTTTTAAAGTAAAGCTTAAAAATTCTTTTTTAAATTGAAGGTACTTAGTAGGGAAACGTTCTCAAGGTAAAGGCATAGAATTTTACGAAATATTTACACAATGGAAAATGCTATTAAAATCTATGATTTGAAAAATAACCTGAATTATTTCATTTGGAGAAAAGTAGTATAATGAATGAGGTTATATGTGGAGAGCAGCAGTTTCGCCGCAAGTAAAGCTAGATTTAATGTTTTTAGATTTTTTGTTTGTTGAGGTTTTAAGATATTTTTTAAAATTATATACAGAAGTGCATTTTTATTTAATGTTGACATTCGTGTAGCATTTTTTTATGAAATTTTCTTATTTTACTTTTATATTGATGAAATAAATTTTTCCTTTATTTTATTTATTTTTGTTTTGGCTTTTAACATTTATTTAAACTTGAATAAAAACTGCATTACTATTTCGCATAATATATTATTCAATCACATGTTGTTTGTAATTTAAGCAATATGTTTCAGAGTGAAATTATTTTTTACTAGTCTTGAAGAGATTATTAGGTAATAAAAATCTAAACTAATAAAACAGTCATTTTTTTTTACTTCACATATTGATTATTTATTTTTTAACTTGACATATTGATTATTTGATTTTCCTCTCGTTACAAATAATTTTTAACACTAGGTATTTTGTGCCATTTTCTGAAACTTGTAAATAAACATTTCATTGAATTCTATGAGCTAAGCCTGAGAGCAGTTCCTTTTTTTTTCGTTTGTAATTAAATTTTTTTCCAAGATTAATAGTTTAAAATGCTGTTAATAACTATTAAAATTTCATACATTCATGTGATATGTAGGCATAGTGAATGCTAGAAGATAACTAAAAAATATATCTTATAGCTAGACATGAAATATATTTAAAAATGTCATTTAGTTAATGTGCCTTTCTCTGACTGTTTTGTTTCTAATTGATCTTGACTGGTTTAAATGATCACCAGAGCTAGAAGTGATTTATCATAAAATATCGATATTTTTTGCTTTTATGATGACGTTTTAAAATGTACTATCTTGATGTAGTGTGAATATGAATTCAATTTATTGTGAGTGCTAGTTTTTTTTCAGTTAAAATTGAAATTTAGACAATTTTGTAAAAAAAGAAGGAAAAAAAAGTTTTATCTTTATTTGGTAACAAGTAACATTGTCTGGTGTAAAAATAATTTAGATTAGTAAAATATCGTGATATATTGTTAAATTAAACCATTATGTGACTAAATCATGATATTTTCTTTATTTACAATACAGTAGAACCTTGATCCATGGTTCCTACACCTTTCATTTTCCTGTATCGTATTGTTTTAACCAGTCACTAATCCTATTCTTATAATGTTAATATTGACTGTATCAATAGTTTTTGAAACTAGCAGATTCAGGACTAGCAGATTCAGTCTATCATTCAGAACTACTAGCAGCATTTAGCTAAGATATTAAGGTTAATATGTTTTCACAAGAAAAACAGTAACTCCTGATGCTAATGAAGAAGAAAATGTGGATTTGCTATAGTTTGGGTGAATGCCTCTAACAGGTTTGATGTTTATGCATTAGTTGATGAAAATGTAGAAACTTGTGGTGTTGTCGTTTCAGGTATATTTTGCAAAAGTTGTAAAATGAATACCAATGATGACTGATAAAAACAAATGCTTATGGAAGGCCTCAAAACAATGTGGAGCTTTTTTCTATTCATACAAACTTTCAGAAAAGGAACAGCAATCTGTAACAAGTGTACAAAATTTGTTTATGCTGAAAAGAGAGACCCAAAATTTTACAATTTTTTAAAATAAATAAATCTATTTATCCCTTTTTTACATTGTAAATATTTTTGCAGAAAGTGCATAATTTTTTCAATTAAAATATTTTTTATTTTCTTTATTGCAAATTTATTAATTTTATATATTTTCAAGTCATTATGTAATTTAAGTATACTCACATTCGTCGTTTTCCCGTATCTATCGTTCGAAATTAATCCACTGAGAAACGGTTGATCGAGGTTCTATCATATTCAGTGTCGCTTTGACGCTATTGATAGTGATAAATGTCTGATATGAAAGTACCACATCATTATTAATGGTGATTATTGTTAAATACGATAAAATTGTGATGATTACAGTTTTGAAAGAAAAAATATCCTGATTCGGGTAACAAAATTACTGTCCAGTGTAAATGAATTAAATATTACCCCTTATTGTAAAATGTTAATATTTTTTGGCAATATATCAATATTTTAAAAAGTTTTTTTAATATTGCCTAGCACTAATGATAACCACTTGACTGGATTGAATCTATATTTATCTTCACAAATTTGTGCCTAACTCTGTGAGGCGAAACTATTCACACCTAGTATAAATCATATTTTTATCAATGACTGTATTTTTAGATCCATTGCAGTGGCTACCATTGCCGAAGTAGGGAATAAATACATTGTGTTTAATGGAAAACTGAAATACAATTAAAAAAAAGTATTTCTTACAACATTGTGACACTCAATTTAAAATTGGTTTCCCCCTAGTATATATGCTTCTGAGCTAAATATTAAGTATTCTTAGTTGTCCTTTTACTTAATTGCATAATTTGGAATAACATGCAATTTTAACTCCTTGAAGCTTAATATACTTTTTTCAGATTTTTTTTTTCCTTTCAAATTTTGCTATTTTTAGTTATTAACCATTTTTATGTGTGTATGTTCTGTGACATATATTTAAAAAGTTAATTAATTATTTATTTTATTTTTTAGTATTATTAGAAATTTTACTTTTCAATAAGTAAGGTTTTGATTTTAGCCATTTTTGTTAATGCCAGGTTCTTTTATGCTATTGGGCAGCATTTTTTTTTTAAATATATTTTTTAAAACATATTTTTTGGAAAATATAAATTTTTATTTTGTCTAAACAATTTAACCTGTTTTTTTATTTAATAAATATTAGGTGTTTTAATTTGATAAAATTAAGTTATTTCAGTTTTAAAAAGAATATTTTTTTGCTTATGCTTTTTTGTCATTAAATTTAAGCAATAATGAATACGAGCAATGAAGAATCAACCTTTAGCTTTCAATTAGATCTCATTTTCTAAGAAAAGTCCAAAGAAAAAAGTATTCTGAAACATGCTTATGTATTGTATATATTAACAAGAAAAATTTAGCTGTAAAGAAAGCTTTTTATCTAAAAAATAAATCACTAATTTGATTTTTTAAATGCAAAATCAAACTGTCAGACTTGTACAGAATGCTAAAATGTTTTAAAAAATAAATTAAATAACTTAGTTTAAATTGACTTGGTAAATGTGTTTCATCACTTAAAATTTTAAAAAATATGGAAATCCTAAATAATTATATTCTTTATAGCCCTTTAATATTCAGAAACTTTCGCGAAAGAGCTATGAACAATTTAAATTTTTGCATAAGTCTAACAATGTTAATATAAAAAATGAAGAAAAAAAAATGTGAAATATTTTTAAAGCTTAAAAAAATTAATATATTTATTGTCACAACAAATGAGAAATATTTATTTATTGAAAACTGTTTTTCTTAAATTGTTAAATTCTCTTTAATTGTAAATATCAACATTAGATTTGATTTAAATTTCTTTTGTTATTATTAAGCATTTAAATATTACTTTTATTTATACTTCAAACTAAAGATTAAAATTTTGCTTGAGATAATCCAAAAATGAAAAACACAAGTTATTAATTTTTTTTATTTGTAAATAAGCCTTAATTTTTATTTTAATTTTTTATTCTACCTTTTTTCATTGTGTGATGTGAAGATTAATTGTTTTTAAGTATGTGAATGACCGAGACTCCTATTTGAGGCTTTTGCAAATTTTTTTTTAGTACTGAACTAACGAAGAATTTTTTGAAACAAATAAAAAATTTTAAAAGTATTCGAACTTCATAACTTAAGCATTCATCTATATGATCTTATATGTATACATTTTGTTCATTGTTGGACAAAATTCTTTTAATTCTAATATGTTAACATTACATTTTCCGCCACTCGAAAAAATATTTTCTGAGATTACAAAAGGATCTGTAACAGTTGGAGTCACTGGGATGAGCTTGTTTATTTTATTAAATTTAAGACAATTGAAAAAATGCTAATACTTTTATTAACTCTGATTATTACCTAATATCTATATTTGTATTTAATGTTTTGGTGGGTTTTTTTTTCTGGAAAAATAGCTTCTGGTATATGAATTAACTATCTCATTTTGCGATAAGAAAGACTAAAGAAAAGTATCCCTATAGTATAGATGCCATATTTACTGCATTTTCAAGTCTGGATTGCGATTTTGTACTGCTTTAATCAAAAATTCTGAAATTTTTAAAATATTTTTTTCACATTATTGCTTTCTTTAAGTATAACCGAATCATGAAGAAAACCTTGTTTATAATTAATCAACTTGAAGCTTTTCTTTTTCGATATTGAAGATTATTTAATGTCTATCATGAGTGGAAAAATTGCATTCAATATTATTAGTGTATAGTTTTTATAAATGTGTTATTAATTCTAAATCTTTATATCCCTGTGGATAAAATATTATTAGATTTTGCATAATAACATCGAATTTATGTTTAGTATGTACTGGGTTTTTTTTTTTTTTTTTGTTGGCAACCATTCTATAGACTTTCATTCCTGAATATGTATAGAGATGATTTAAACATTGTTTTTTAGATATCCCGCATTATCCCCAAAAGTTTTTTTTTTATAAAATTAAAGATATATAAATACATATAAGTTGCTGTTAATAGCTATTAAAATGTAAAAATGACATCATTCTCAACTAAAATTGTCTTAGTTTTTTTTCTTCTTTTGTTGAAAAGCATTATCAAAAATGCTTATACAGGGTGCTTAGCGCTTTTAAAAAGTGCTTAAAGGTGCTTATTTTCGATTTTCGTTTTCTAAAAGCTCTTAAAGGTGCTTTTTTCATTGGGTGTTTTTAAAAAGTACTTAATTTTCCCTTTTTCAAAATGAGAGTTTTTCTTTACTGTGTTAATTTTCGCTTCGAATCATGCAAAAAGACACAGTTCACATTGTTCTATTCAACGTTTTCATAATTAATTCAGCCCCAATCTATTTTGGCATATAGTCAGTCCGTAGCGTATGAAAATGCCCTTCGTTTTACATGATTCAAAATTTCATTGTTTTTGACAATTGTCAAAAACAATGCCATAATTTTTTTTTTGACATGACGATTAAACAAGATAATACGGTCGATTGTCAAAAACTTTCCAATCCTGCCTAATTATGATATTTTTTTAAAGTGCTTCGAAATATTCTTTGAGTGCTTAAAAAGGTGCTTATTTTTTGTTGAATAATTTGGCTATGCACCCTGTTTTTATAAAAAATAGTAGTTTGACATTTCAAAAAAATCTATTGCACTTAATGTGGAGCAGGTAGATAGTAATAATGACTTTCTTAGTTTGTTTGAATAAATTACTGATTTGTTTGTTTTTAAATTTTAAAGATTGTTGGAAGTACTGATGTTTGCAACTGAATTTATTCGTGTCATAAGTGCTTTGAATAATTCAATGTAGCCTTTGTAAATAGAAATCATATTTTACTGCCATTTTTGTGATGCTTCTAAACACAAGATATAGCTAAGTGCCATATAATATGCATTTCTGTTAATTCCAATATCAATAAAGAAATTTCTCGCTACATTATGGGTGTAAGGAAAAACTCATGCACTGACGAAATATTGTATGGATATCTAGCATTTCTTTAAAATAACAAGATAATTTTTAGCAAAAGTAGTGTCACAATTTATTAATTATGGTATGGCTTGATTGAAAAAGCTGACCCTTTAATTGGGAATCTAATGAGCCTGCATATCAGTTTGAGTGTTTGCATAGTTAACTTATTTAAGGTATTCAAAATGTAGATTCATTTAAAATTCTCTTACTGTCTAAAGACTCATGGTTTACAATTTTAAGGAATTCAAAATGTAGATTTACTTGGAAGTTCTTTTTCTTTTGTAAAGTTTGCATGCTGCAAAAGGTGTATGTTCATAATCAAAAGTTTGTTCTCCTTTTGCTCTAGTTTTAAGTACTTATTTAAAAATTTGATCACGACATTTTTACCAGATGGTATTTCGTCATGTGAGCTTTTGTTTACACCATATTTCATCCTGTGATTTTTCTGATAGCGAGATTTTGCTGAAAATTTTAAACAAAATAACCAAGATTTTTTTTTAAAGATAATTTTATATTTATTTTTAAATGAAAGTGTAATTTAAATTGAAATTCGATCTTAACAGATTGAAATATTTATTCGATTCCAAATTCAAATTATAGAATTCAGTTCCATTTATGTATATTCTGGCGTTATGATTATTGTAGGTGCATTTAAATTTCCTTGATAATGTTAAAATGTTTAAATAGTTTTAATACCTTACTTTAGTCAACTGTTAACATTGTTAAAATAAACTATTTCCTAAAATAGCTTTTGTTTATTACTATAATTTCTATGCATCATTGTAGAAATTATTGAAATAAAAGTTATGGTTGAAATATACAGTGCTGTCATTTTATTGAAATTTTTTTCTTATCTTGTTTTCGTCACTGTTTTAATACTTTTCTTATACTGAGATAATCATATCGTGGAACGTTTTTATTTCCTTTTAAAAAAACAGAATTCATGCCTTTTTTTAAATTTTTTTAACCACGTTTATATTAACTTGGCCTTCGTGTATGTCTGTTCGGGTGGAATTTTGTAATCGATTTTAAACTAGCTTCCCGACTAGCTACAGACTTCAAATTTGGCACATAGTTCGAATTGGATGACAATGCATGAAAATGAAGAGAAAGAAGACATACAAAGTAAAATAAAATTAAAATAAAGAAAAATTAGTATTATCGCTATTGTCTTTTGTTGTCGATTCGATTATTTCAAATTAGTGTCACATGTCAGTTGAAAATTTTTGTGTACAGTGAGTGAAAAAATTGAGATTTTGATGGAAGTGAATACAAAAAAATAATAATAATATTTTTAAAATTCACGTTTTTGTAGTGGAGAATAATAACTAAAAAATAAAAATTTGAAAAACGAAAAACGTGGAGTGCATGAAATACATAACAGTACATATACACATTTTCTTACTCATACACATGCACAGCCACATATACATACACATGTATATACAAAAACATATTCCACATTCAGATACAATAACAGATATGCATACACATTTTCATGAGCACTCATACACACTAATATAACATTACTGTTATGCATTTCATGCACCCCACGTTTTTCAAATTTTTAATTATTATTCACTGCAAAAACGTGGTTTTTAAAAATATTATTTTTATTTATTGATCTTTTTTTTCTTTCGCATCAGATATGGTTTCTAGCCTGCTGAATTGGGAATAAAAATTTAAGTTATCTAAAAAGCAGAAAATAATTATACTTTTGTCTAAAGCAAAAGACGTAGGGCGTATCACTTTCGAAAGACATAGAATTTTTGCTGGTGTGTAAGTTTATTACGAAATTGATGCGCCCTTCATTTTTCCTCTTACGCATGATTAATAAACAGTATTTCATCTTTAAACGACTTGAAAAAAGTGATTTTTTTTTTCCAAGTTAATTTTTTTTTAAAATGTTTCTTTTGGCAGAGTAAAACGAACAAGGTTTAATCAACCCTGTTATGTGTAAAATTTGTTCAGGATTTACATGTGCTCAAAACTATTTCATAGAATGAAATTAGTGTTTAAAAATTCAGTTTCTTATGTAAAACATTTTTTAAAAAAGATGGGATTGGTAGAAATGACCAAAGTTTTGAATCAACAAATAAAGTTTGTTTTTGTATTCTTTTTTTTTAAAAAAACCCACCGTTACTCTAATTTATCTCTTTAGCATTTACGAGACCTAATTTTTGAGTGTAATAATGTGCAAGTTGTATTATCTCTTGAAAATAGGTTCTGTTTTACAACGCATTTGCTAACTCGCTTTCTTGTCCGTGAGAGTGGAGTGTTACAGCACTCAAAAATCTGGAGTGCTTGATGACAATACAATAAATTGTTGTCTGGTGGAAGCAATTAAGCGGGATTTATAGTGAGTTAAAATTCTTCATCTTTCCGACTAACTAGAGTTTTTAAATTCCGGAGTCATGAAATGGTTCGCAATACAAGTTCTAAGAATTCCGCTATTTTGTCACCAAAAGGAATAAATTTAAATTTAGTCCCCTTTTTGAACGACTAGTGAGTTCAGTCCTGGATGACAATTAACGCTTTCGCGCTGACTGTCACAAATACGTGCCAGCATAAAACCGTATCAATTAGGGTAAAACTGGTAACCAAAGTAGTTCTTAAACAATTTATTTGTGTGCGGGGTTATAATTGTTTGATTTATTTAATTCACCATTACTTAGATCAAAATAAAATTATTTAGTTATACTTTGAACTAACATTGATTATAAATATGATTGGAGCCGGGATAGCCTGGTTGGTAGGGCACTGGGCCCATGTTTAAGAGTTCGTGGGTTCGATCCCCGCCGACCGAAGACTCCCCGTGTAGTAAATGGTGACTGATGCACGTTAAATCTGTCGAGTCTCAAAGTCCTCCATGGTCCCGTAACAAATTAATACCTCTTAGGGGTACTGATCCAGGAGTTTCCTTGTCTTCTGGATTAGTTCAAGATTACAAGGCTACGGAGTTAAGCATTAGTAGTCGTAAACCCAAAATTTGGTCGGCTGTACAACGACGGTTAAACTAACAGTAATTAAAGTAAAGGCAAAGTAAGTCTGACAAATTAGCAACGCCTACATTTAAGTAACTTTTTTTAAATTTATTTACATTCTGATTTTGTACGAATGCTTTTATGAGTCACTCGTCCTCAATGGGGTTAAGGATTCAATTGCTTTCTAACTTGTTCTACCACAGTTCGACGCCATAATATAGCGATTTTCAAATCGAAATTCGTCTTACTGACAAGTCAGGATGCTTAAAATTAAACTGTAGCTCTGTATAAGATGACAGTGTAATGCAGTGGTTCCCAACCTGGGGGCGATCGCCCCAAAGGGGGCGATAAAGCTTTTCAAGGGGGCGACGAGTACTCAAAAGTTAAAAATTGCTAATAATATTAATAATAAAAGCTATTTGAGATTGAAATTGAAAATATATATGAAACCTATGGTTCTGGTGTAGACAGAGAATTATGATAGTTAAAAATTAAAAAAAAAATTCAAGTGCAGGATCGTTTTCGTCATACGTTTTGGTATCGCAGGCGGAAATCTGATAAGTCACTCTGTTCCTCTGAGCAATAATACTGTTTCCAGGCGTATTGATGAGATGGCCGCCGACGTTGAATCAAAACTCATCAAATTTCTGAAAGAAGGTAAATTTGCGTTGCAGATTGATGAATCAACTGTGATAGATAACAAAGCTGTTTTAGCTTACGTGAGATTCATAAATGAGAGTAAGNCCGGCTACCTAGAGTGCTTAAATATCAATCGAATCTTTGTGCCTGGAGCCAATAAAAGCTTACTAAATTGTGCACACAAAATGTGTCGTTATTTTATCGTTAATTTCATGGCTTTTTTTGACAAATTGTTAAGATAACAATGAATTAGCAATGAATGCTCGTTATACAAATAGACCAAGAATTTTTATTTTATTTTTGTTGGACCTAAAATGCAGGGTGCAACACTTTCCCAATATCCTTCCTTCTTCACGTGATTTCCTCCACGTTTTTCATGTCAGATGTAACGTAACGTAAACTTTTAAGTTTAAACATCTACTTAAAAAAACGTTACTTTTAAAGTATTAATTTTATTATTGAAACCCATATATCATAACAAATTTTGGTAAATTTGAAACAATAACCACACCTATCTTGTTAAATTCAATAGTGGGTAATAATTTCGTTTGCCGAATGAGCTTTTTTTTTTTTTTAATGGTAGACACTTGGGGGTTGACCCACTGGCCACAGGAATGCCAGAACTGCTACTCTCTTCCGTTACCCAGTGGGCACCTGTGTGAAGCCACGGCGGTGGAGCAGCGTCGCCCACGTCACACAACCCGCCACGTCACATTCACACACAGAGAGAAAGAAACATCCATGCCCTGAGCAGGATTCGAACCCGCGACCAGCGGCTCCGCAGTCAGGCACGCTAACCACTCGGCCACCAGGTCGGCTGCCAGATGAGCTTAATGCAAATTTATGCACAGATGTTATGTATTTTATAACTATTTCGATACGTTTAATAATTCGCAACAATAACAACAACAAAAATATTTCATTAATTTATATTTGACGTAATTTATAATTGCGTCAAATCGAAATGAAAAGTTTCAAAATGGCAAATTTACTTTTATCAAACGCCAGCAAAAACAAATTAACTAAGAAAATGAAATAAAATATTTTAACTTAATGAAGCAGTTGAAAATACAGGAAGACTCAACCTGGAAGTAAAAATGAAATATTATTAAAATATTTATTCTTGTGTAATCAAAAGGCGAATGTATTTTATTATTTTAAAGTTATTGCTTTTTTTTTGTTGAATGATTTAAAGCTACATCAAAGACTTATGTTAAATTGAAGACAAACAAATAATCCACAAGGAACGAAAAATAATATTACGCTTTCATTATAACCCTTGTCAAACTGAATACAATTAAGACGCCTGCATTGTTTAAAACTTTTCAAGAAGAAAGTTAAAGATGTATATACACATTGTTTCTTGTCAAAAATTTGCTTTGGCATTGACAAAAATAAGAGAAATGTTACTGCATGGCATTTCAATTAAATAGAACGAATGTAAAAGAAATTCATAATTTAACGTATACTTTAATTTCGTGCTTTAATTATTTAGCCTAAAAATGCGTAACATTCGTTAAAAGGGTAAAATGTCAAATCAAACTAAAGACTGTCTTTGTTCTTATGACACAATAGTTTTGCATCTTTTCAATAAAATAATAAATGTTCGTGACACTGTCAACATTAAATACTAAGGTTTAGTAATTATTTCTAGATCCAAACATTAAATAATGGCAGTAAATGCGTTTTTTTTTTAGAAATATTGAACTTATAAGAAATTAAATTCATAAATACAATAAATTATTAAAAAGAAATTGGATGAATTGAACTTTATTAACATTTCAAGTTATTTTTTATTAGAATATATAAGTGCTAAATTTTAATGTTTATCATTTTTTTTTGCTTATTATATGGTATTTTTATAACGTATTCAGGGTTAGAGCAGCTGCTTAAACTGCGCAAAAATGAAATTTCTACTTCATCCTGCTCCAAAATGCCATTTCCCCCAAATTTTCACGGTTGGGATAGTCTGGCTGGCATTGCGATGGGCCCATGTCCGAGAGGTCGTGAGTTCGATCCCTACCCAGATAGCACAGTGACAATAAAAAATAAAGTCAGAATCGGTAACAGCAGTGGGAGTTTTGAAATGTTTCAAGGAGGTCATAATGTGACTTTGATGTTACTCTGTTTTGTGATATCACATAAAAGTCTCTGTAACTATTTATCGCGACTTTTGCCACTTGGTAGTCACAAATATCTTTACTGGGACTAAAGTCACTTGGAAAATTTTTGCAACTTTGATCCATTGAAAGTCACATGTAAACCATTCCATGACTTGTCTTGCTAAAGTTCTAGCGGTACTTTTTGCAACTTATCGCATTTTGTTCTCATATTTACTTTTTATCGAATTTGTTTCATTGAAGCCACTTGTATACTTTTACGCAACTTTTTTCACTAAAGTTATTATTTCCACTCTATTCAGAACAGTAGTTACAAGTCTTATAAGCAAAGTTTTGCGACTAATCTCTTTCAACTAAATAATGTGAATTCCAATAGAGTCGCAAATGGTGACAATGATTACATTCAAAAGTGTGACCTGTTTAAATATTTCAGAAAGTCTTCATACACTGGTGTGCAAAACTTAAGCAACAAGTGCGTTTTTTGTCATAACTCTACAAGAAATCATCCGATTGACATGAAATTTGAATATGATGTACATTATTTTGTACTTAAACGATGGTAAAAGAATAATGGCGCAGAAATGAATATAAAGCTTAAAGTAGGGTTTGGAACAAAAAAGGCTTTATTTGACATATAGTGGCGTTACACATGATTGCCTGAAGAAGCGTAAGTACAACTGGCAGATGTTCCCTAGTATGGGATATGCCCTCCCCTTACTGTAATTGTTGCTTGGCATCGTCTCTCTATGCTAAGCACCAGATTACCCAGGAGTTCTAGGGGTAAACGTCTCCATTCCTCTTTTAGCGCATCTTTCAGCTGATGGGTGTTACCAGCAGGATACTGTCGTGTCGCAAGACGTCTCCCTAATGCATCCCACTCATGCTCGATGGGATTTAGATCTAGAGAGTAAGCTGGCCAATCCATTCGTGTGATATTTTCACTTTCCAGTAGCTCTTGAACATTAGCAGTACGGTGTGGCCGGGCATTGTCATCCATAAAAATGAAGTCTGGTCCAATGGCCCCTCGGAACAGACGCACATGGGGTAGGATTACCTCATTGCAGTAGCGGTCTCCAGTTACAGAACCTCGGTCGAAGATCTGAAGCTCAGTCCGCCCGTTCAACATAATGCCACCCCAGACGACAACTCCAGGACCACCGTAACGATCTCTTTCCGCGATGTTATTGGGATGAAATCGAGCTCCAACCTCTCTCCAGATCAACTGACGTTGAGAATCGCTTGTAGCACTAAAACGACTCTCATCTGTGAAGAGGACGCGACTCCATTGATGAGGTGTCCAGGTTTCGTGTTCTCTGCACCACTCTAAACGGTGCCGCCGATGGCTAACTTTTAAAGGTATGCAGCGTTCAGGACGTCTAGCAAATAAGCCACCTTTGTGGAGGCGTCTGGCCACTGTAAATCTTGATACTTGTCGTCCTGTGGCTGTGCACAGTTGCTGAGATATGGCGCTCGCTGACTGAAAACGGTTTCTTTTCGCCTGGAGGACAATGTAACGGTCATCTCTTGGTGTTGTTTTCCTTGGACGGCCACCACCAACCTTCCGAACAGCTGTACCAGTAGTTTTAAAGGCATTCCAAGCACGAGAAACAACACTTTTGTTGATCCCGAACTCTTCGGCGACACTGGTCACACTACGCCCCTCCTCAAGCTTCCCAATCATTCTTCCTCGAGTAAAGTCGTCTAAATGATTTCTTGAAGACATGTTTCACAAAACAAATCACTTGCACTTGCAGCGAATGTCTTTAACTACGGTGCACTTCATCCTTTTATCACAGCTTTGACCTGCGTGCGCCGACCCACAAGGTTTACTTACACTTACATCACCTACGACGTTTTATTTCTAAAATTTGCTTCTACTATTTCTTTCTACTGAATTACGTGCATATTATGCTGCAATTTCATGGCTATCTTATACTTTGTTGGGGAGCTGTGGCCGAAAAACCACTTGTTGCTTAAGTTTTGCACACCAATGTACTTAACTTAAAAAAAGGATTTGTTTCCTTAAACGTGTTTGTATACAAAATAAATTCTTTCCGTACAATATTACTCCATTCCTCAAAGCTCACAATGTCAGAAAAAAGATTTTATATCTGTAACACCCCTTTTCGAAATAGCGAACAAAATGTAAATAAATTTATTTTGTATTATCTATTTGAAGAAAGTATTAGGATGTTTTTTTCCCCCATCTGCTTTTAAAACAGGTGTATATGTTTACATTTTCTGTAAGATGCATGTTAAAAATTTTATATTGTACACAAATTTTATAGCCACAAACAGATCTGATGTGATTTATTTTGTTCAAAAATATTATTACAGAGGAAGAAAAAAAAACCCAATTTTTATATGAACAATTCCATTAACTAAGCATTTTTGTAATCGTTTTATAATATTTTGATTTTAAATAGAATGCTTTATTCTATTTGTCGAGCATTAGGATTAATATTGATTATGTTGTGTATTAAACAAATTTTTTTTTGGGGGGGGGGAAGAAATGACGATAAATTTCTCATGGAATATTTTAAAATATATATTGTGTTCCGACACTTTTAGATTTGATATATCATTCGGGTATATAATAATTTGTGCAAAATTTCAAATTTAGTTTCATATACACAATAATGTAAATATAAAGATTATCAATACGATTAAAGAAAATTATTAAAAAAAGAAACATCTAATTGATATTTTCATAAGAAAAAGCAAACGATTTTAAAAAAAGACTAAGGGCATTTCGATTTTCTGCTAGCGTGAGCACTTTTTTTCTTCGTTCATTTCGTATTTGTTTGTTTCGTATTGGTGACGATTTGCTGAGTCAAAGAAAATGCAATCTCTTAGTTGAATATAACCATTTGAAAATCAAATTTAAAAAGGTTGAAAATTCTTTATTTTTTGTCACCTTTGATGAGTGTTTTGTTTCCATTTAAAACGTTTTGATCTTGATATTAGGTGGTCCTTTCGTGGTGGAGATTTCGATAGCTTAAAATAACTACTCGACTTAACGAGTTTTATTTTATTCTGAATTAATAATTATTGTTCGATGTAGCAAAAAAGAAATTATGACATATAAAATGGATGATGTCTTTTGTTTTATAGAAGATATTGTAATTGAAGATTCGGTTGTTATTAAGTCGTAATATCGGTTTTTATTCACTTTCTATTTTTAATTAGTTAGTGATTTTATTGATAAAAAGGTTCTTTCGTTTTCAATACTTTTTGAGTGTTTATTTTCGTGTTTTTAGAAGCTAAGAAGCGATGGTTAATATAAGTGGACCGAGGTAATGAAGAGCATAAAAACACACACATTGAAGTACTTTGTACAACTAAATAAGATTCTTTTCACAACACTTAAATATTTACTTTATTTTATTCATATATAGAGAGAACAGTCGGCACAGAATTCTGTTAGATTGAAAAACATTTCGCTAAAAAAGAACGAATTCTAAAAGAAATAAAAATAAACAACTTAAAAAGTAAAAAATGCTGTTGCCAGCCATATAATTTTTTGAAAGTTAACTGAGAAATGACAAACAAAACGATGTTAACAAAATGACGTAGAAAGCGCAACTAGATCAAAATTATAATACCTGAGCTCTTGACGTAACACACATGATAATAGGTAAAACTACAACCACTGGATTGTAAGGTTCTAACAATAAATAATTTTCAAAAGAGAAAGGAAATCCTTGTCAGGAAATGAAATCACCGCCCTATTTAAACATGCTCTTTCAATATTAATAAACATTTAATTTTTCGCCTTCATTTTGAATTATAAACAATAAATAATCCAGGCTTCGTAGTGGTTCGAAAATTAAAATAAAAAATTTTTTTTTGGTACGATACACAAACTAAGAAAAGACTGTTACTAAGAAACTGTTATTGTTCTAGAACTAAAACTAGACTGTTTCTAAGAAAAGGAAATCAAGAGCTTTTAAAATTTCGTTTTGTACGGCATATTTCTTTTATTGCTCTCAATTGTTTTTTTAAAGCAACATTATAAGAAATGAAAAACAATGTTTTCACTTTAATTTGAGCGACAAGAGAAAAAAAAATATCTAATAAAAAATGTTACTAAGTTAACTTTTAACACTTCTTTTTAATTATCAATTGGACATAAAAATGTTTTGAGTTTCTGACATATGAAAATTTTTTTTCATAAAATTACCAAAATTCTAAAACAAGATTTTCAATTTAAATTGCTATTTTTACTAGAATTATTAATTAAAATAGGAAATGTTGTATCGAATATCCAAGTCTTTTGATTTTTAAAATCTGTTATTTTGAAACCCGTATTTGTATTCGTAGAAATTGGAATGTTCTGAGCCCACACAACAATCATTGACATCAGGACAAAAAACCAGAAACAAGTACAGATAAGAACAAAATATTTCGCTTCAGGATTATTAGGACAATTACAAATCCCAAATATTTTTGTTAAATTATAATTCATGTATGCTGATTTTTTTTCAAAACTTTATTACAAATGCAAAGTCTTTAATTAAATCAACAATTAGTGTTAGGAATGAGTATATTTTTTTAAAACAAAAAGGAAAATGTCAGATTTTTTCAAAATTTCATTGACTCAATAAATTAAAATGCTTTGTTGAATGAATTCGTTTTATCTAAGTATTGTAAATATTGCAAATTGCTAATGCTCGAAAATCTTCAATATGGTTCGCTCTGGCCCCTTGCCATCAGGCTAACCGTGGGAGGTACTCGTCGTCTTCCTCTCCAAGTAATGTAAATGCGGGTTAGCTCCATCAAAAAAGTCCTTCACGAAGGCAAATTTCTCCGAGTACTCGATCCAGGAGTTCCCTTGTCTCCTGGATTGGGTTCAAAATTACAAGGCTACGGAGTTGATCATTAGTAGTCGTAAATCCATAAAATTGGGTCTGCTGTTTAACGACGGTTGTAAAATAAAATAACGTATGGTTCCCTCCTTTCGCTATTTGGTAATATAAATCATTTCAGAAACCACGTAAAAATGTAACTTAAAACTTTAGAAATTACTAAATATGTTTTTATAAACTCAGTTGTTTTAAAACTAGACAAAAAATTGTTTACGACCTAACGTAAAATCTGTGCTAAGCAAATTATGTTAATTTAATGTTACCGTAATTTAAGGGAATCATTAAGAGGTAGGAATTCTCGCTATGTGGTAACATAAATCATTTCAGAAACTATGTAAAATTATAACTTAACAAAACTTTAGAAATTACTAAATATGTTTTCATAAACTCGGTTGTTTTAAAACTAGACAAAAAATTGTTTACGACCTAACGTAAAATCTGTGCTAAGCAAATTATGTTAATTTAATGTTACCGTAATTTAAGAGAATCTTTAAGAGGTAGGAATTACTTTCTCGCTTATTTTTAACTATACATAATCTTTAGTGAATAATTTACCTGAGGCGTATCACAAACGTATAATTAGCTTTATCAGTTCCTTTTCAATTATGGAATATCCGCCATTAAACAAGACGGAAGAGTATCTGCTTTGTGATCGGTCGCAAAATAGTTAAATAATTATTTTCAACTGAGACAGCTGAATTTATACTTTCATATAAAAGAAATGCATTATCATTGAAATAAACTGTGATTCATTAATTTGAAAGTTTTGGTTTTAGTAATTTTTAAGTCGTTTTTATCTAGAAGAGAGAGTATACACGATTTTTCAAAATCATTTGAAACTGAAAGAACTTGGAAAATTACATTTTATTTAATTTTATTACCTGTGTTGAACAGCCGATTCAATTCTGACTTTTCGACTATTTATATTCAACTTCATATAATTGTAATTCAATCGAGTTAGTTCCCTGATTTTAATTTTTTTTCTTAAGCAATTTTTTCTCTTCACTTTTTATTATTCTGTAATTTTTTCCATATTTTCTCCAACCTAGCTATTTTCCCAATTTTTTAATCTGAAGTGCAAGTTTGGTTAAGTTGCAAAATACCTTTTGTTTGTTTTACCATTTATAAATTTTTTCCTTCTTTTTGAACATTTAATTTTTCGAAAATATTTGTTGGTATAATATTTAAAGTAGTATATGTGTCGACATTGAAATAGGTGGTTTAAATAGTCACAATCATATATTTGTCACCTTTAATGTTTTCATTTCTTCTTTGAACGTATTTTGAGTGTATTTCAATAATTAATATTACATTCAATGGAAAAAATTGAAATATTTCAATTACTGATTTAGTTATTTTTTTTTCAACCTTTGACACAATACTTAAGACAAAAATTTAAATTTTACTGATACAATCAATAAATTAGGTACACTGTAACTCATTAGACCAGGAAAAAGATATAATTATCCTAAGTATTTTTTATGCTAATCAAAATAATCAATTTATTGAACACCAAAAAATGTTCTAGAATTTTTTTTAAAAATAATTGTAATAAATCTTATGAATATTTTCATGTTGTAAAATATTACAGCTCTGTTTAACAATGAAAATAAGCTTAATATATGAAAAGTAAATATTATCAATTTAAATATTAAAGCTGATAAGAACAGTTTAATAGCTTATAATCAAAATCAATAATTAATTTTGCTATTTAAACACCCTTTACTTTTATATTCGTAAAATCTTTCGAAATTATTATTAGAACGAAAGTACAGATTCAAATAAATAAAATAATTAATCATCAGTATAAATACCATTTAAAAAAAATTCAATACAACTTGTCAAATAAATATTAACACTGGTAATATTTATTGCTTATTGAAACTTATGTAAAATATTTAAACTGGAAAATGAGAAAATTTTTTTTCCCCTCAATGTAGTTCTCCATAATTATGGTAATAATATCTATCAGTATTTCCATTCACTAAATTAAATGGAATAAATTAAATGGCCCTATCGGAACGACGCCGAGAGGGAGAAATAAGTACCAGGCTATACATAATTATTAATTAGTTAGACATATTCATGAAAAGCTAGCATCCAAGTGACACAAAATCGAAACCAACTGAATTTCCAATCGAAGTTCTCCTCAATAAAAGTTAGGGAAAATCATGCAAAATGAATCAGTAAAAAGTTTCGTTTTAGGGAATAAGGGAAATTTTAATAAATTAAATTGGTCTGTTAAAAAGATTAAGGGAAAAGGTCTTTCTCACGGTTAATAAAGGGAAAACTGTAAAATGTTAATGCATAACTTTACGCCAAAAATAGATTAAAAGAAAGGATGTGAATATTAAAGTATGAGAAAGAGCGTTTAGTTTAGAATAATAAATTAAGAAAAATATTTAGATAAAGGAATAACATAAAAAGATAAGTTGAAGCTTTTCAAATGATGAAAAGGACACACAAAACTATGCATTCTTACGTTTTATACCAACATAGATTTGAGGTAAAAAGGCACATTTCGTACATTCCTTGTAACCTTACGCATTAAGGAAAATCATTTCTGCTTCCTTATATAGAAGTGAACGAGGGAACGATTCTAAAAATAACTCTTCCTTTGAAATATAAATCTATTTATATTTCAATGGTATGTTTTCAGCCTTGAATTCCCAAAATAGAATAGCTCTACGCTGACTCTTTAACAAAGACATTTTATTAAACCGAAAGAGTTTTAATTCTTTTATTAATACAAAAGTATTTAGTTTTTGCATTACATCCCCCCCCCCCAAAAAAAATTTTTGGTAAGCCAAAATAAGAAAATTTATAATACTTTAAATTAAAAATTTTTAAGTTGGTACGAGTGTTTCTTTTTCCCTACTACAAACATCTTTTTAATTATGAGAAGTAAAAATATTATTTACAATGACAAAAGTATGAAAAACATGATTATGCAATTTATCTATTTAGTAACTAAACAGAAAGAAAAATTAAACATTTATATAACTATTCTACTAAAATTTTCAAAAAAATTTTTCGCACAAAAATATACAAAATTTTTATGGAAACGAACTGGACAACAAGTGTCATTTATTCAGAATTTAATTTCAACATTTGTGGTTTGTGATTTTTCCTAAGCCTTGATACATGTACTTTTTCAAAATTTTGTTTACTTAAATTTCTTTTTATTTATTTCGTAATCAGTTTCTTGGTCATTCTTTCTTTTTCTTATTTTTCCTTTTATTTTTTGTTTTTGTAATCAGTTTCTTGGTCATTCTTTCTTTTTCCTATTTTTCCTTTTATTTTTTGTGCTTGTTATTGTTACCCTTTACATATTTTTTCGTCGATATTAACCTGATAATGAACGCATCCATTACCTAGATCTATCTTCGAATCATTTGAACTTTTTGGACAATTCTTTCTCTCTATTTTTTTGATGTTTACTTTTACTGAAACATCCTTAACATTCATTTTTTCGATGCTTATTTTTTTGAAACATCATTCTTGTCTTTTTTCGATGTTACTTTTTTTGAAACACCTTTTTCACCATTTTTAACCTTAGCATTTTGAGAATTCTGCTGTTTAATGTGCAAAGATAAGTTGTCACTTTTAGAATTAGCAGAGATGATCAGTCTCTTACCAAATAGAATAACAACTGGCCCGACACAATCAACAAACAAACAAAAATCCCTGCAAGTCTACA
>NC_092212.1:50255384-50274600 GCF_043381705.1 Parasteatoda tepidariorum
AACCCTAGCGAGGATTAATCGATTCAAAACCTGCACCCCGCCCTCACTGAGCACATGGATTAAGTATAATTTATTCAGTGGTACAAAAATCACGTGTTCTCCACCTCAGGCAAACCAAGGAAGATTTTCGTGGTTTTCCTCTCTATGTAAAGAAAATTTTGGTTTGATGTTTAAAAATTATCCTCCACAAGGGCTGACTTATTGCAATGCCTTATCCAGAAAATCTCTTTGTCTTCTGGGTTGAGTTCAAAATTACAAGGCTACTGAGGCAAATATTGATAACCGTAAACACAAAATTGTTTGATAACCGTAAACGAAAAAAAACTGTTCATTGCCGATTATAAAACAAAACAGCTACAGTAATTACTCCTTAATCAATAACATTTTATACTTTTTTCAATTCTTACTATTAGTTCACACTCTCCCTCTATCTTGTTCAAATTTTCAATTGTTAATAAAATGCTTTTTATTCATCCATTCTTGTTCGAATACATTTTTTTAAACTTATAATGCATGACATATGACGTTAATACATTTTTTTTTTCAAATATCAATTCATCAATTAAATGTAATTAATTTATTTTAGTTTTATATGTTAGAAAAAAATATAAGTATTTAATAAAAAGTAACTGAAATAAAAGTTTTCTTTATTGACCTAAGGCGGAATTGACTTTTTTAAAAAACAATTCACTGCAAAGTGAAGAATAGATCACTTATATTGAGTGGAAGACAGTCTACGGTCTTGTGCAAGTTATTAGGTACGTTGACAATGGATCCTTTTATCCCTAACTGGTTATCAACACCCAGTTCTCGTATTTGCATGAAAGGGGTTCAGAGAGTCACCATTCGCTCTTCGGTAGGGTTCAATTCTCTCAACCCCTTCGGTACTTTTGTGAGGGACGGGCTTTATGCTTGCGTTTGCAAACGGAATCCTTTCGTTTTTCCGTTTGTGTGTAACGCATAAGGTATTCCCGTCTACGCTCTTTGACTTTGGCTTTTTCAGCCTTGGTAAGTTTAGGCCTTGGCATCGTTTTTTTCTTGCTTCAACTCTAACTTTTTGGGACCATGTCAATCAGTTTGGACCTTCTTTATTTGTGATATTCACATGAATTAGTATTGAAAACGATCCAATTTGAACTTTAGGTTAGAATTTCTGATTCTTAATTGAAACATTTAAAGCAAAAATATCGTTCAAATGAGGAAATTCTCTTTTATTCACAACTCAAGAATTATTCATAGGATCTCTCTGGTCCCATATCTCAAAAATAAACTCACCAACTTAATGCATAACAAAATTAAAGGTGAAAAAAGGAATTCTAAAAAAAATATCAAGTAGCAGCGTTCGCCATAGCAACGCATAAGCACTGTTTACTTGATTATTGTGGTTGAAAAGCGAGGACTCCATGAAATCCAAACCAAGGCCCATTTTGCCAATGGATAATAAAATTTCCTAAGCAGCTTTTGAGAAAGACCTTCAAACTAGATTGATTTCCGCCTGTATGCTAAAGTTACTGTAAAAACAAAATTACCTATTATTTTATTGAAATGTAAATTAAATGAAATTAGAATTTATATTTTAGATGACAGAAGATTTGATTTGCTCATGTTACCATGTCAACCGCATTTTCAACCGGTCATACGCAAACATATAGCAATTGTTGTTCAGAGACAAAGCACAACGTTACAAATCACGTTTCAGATTTAATATTTAACAACGTGTTTAAAAGACATTTATTATAATTATTCTATAATTTGTTTCTCCCTAATTTATTATGATTCAAAAAATAAAAATGAATCAGTTTTTTTAAAGGTATTATACTTACAAGTTTAACTTAAAACTTATTTAAGTTAAAAAGTAAATAAAATGGTGAAAGTAGAACATTTATGTTGTTTTTAGTGAAATTACCTCCAGGTAAAACAAAAATTCTGCTCGACTTGTCAGTTTTTATTAGAAATATCCTACTGAGTCAGGCGAAATATTTCCCGATATTGTAAAGCAAGCGATATAATATTGAAAAAAAAAATTTTTTTTTATTCAAAAATTTCCTTTTTCCAATTTATTTTATTTATTTTTAAAACTAAGTTTTAAGTACAAATATACTTATTTTTAAAGACAAACATCATTTCAAAGAATTTGTTAAAATATTTCCTTTCTGGTATTTTGGGTAAAAAAAGTAATTATTTAATTTTTTTCTTCTTCAGTTTAAGTTTGAGTAAAATCAAAAGGAATTTCTTTTTTATCCTTATAGAAATCTTTCATTATTCTATGGCAGTTTTTTTTCATGCAATGTGCAATACAGTGAAATTTAGATTTGAAAACTAAGTAATAATTTCAAAATAATTCTTTTTTATGCTATTATCGCTGGAAGCAATTATATCTAGACTAAAGTTAAATTCCTTTGGTGATTTATTAAAAATTCTTCTTTCGAATAAAAACAAAGAACGTGTGGAACTCATCGTACATAACTGAAATATTCTAAGGTTCGTCTTAATAATCTATTGGTTATTGTTTTTAAAAATTGTTTCAACTGGTTTCAATCCGTTCCGTTAAAAATACAAAAGCGTAAGGGATTGCTTTGAAATTTAAAATTTATAAGCTGTAAACGATATTTGATTTATTTGATTTTAACTATAAACGAAACATATTTTTTTTTAAAACGAATTATAGCTAATTCTATTTGCTTGCAAATCAAAACAATATGTTTGAAAAGCGGAAGTTTGAAATTTAATGTTTTTAATTGTGTGTTTAATAAAAGAACGTTTCAAGTAATTTGAGAATTTATGAAGATAACATGCTATGATTTGTCGTTAGTTTAGATGTACTTTCGGTATTTTTAGTTTAATTNACTAAAGAAGGAACGTTGCAATGCTACACGCTACATTAAAGACGTCTTTAGAGTAACTGAATGACTGTTCATATAGAAATCGCAGGTATGCGTCTCATACAACAACGCCCCCTAGTTCGTTGCGATCGCGAATTGAGTTTAAATTAAATATTGTCATGTTTTTAGTGCATGAATCTGAATTGAACAACCTGATAATGCTCACTCTGGTTATTGTTATCTGGTTGCTCACTATTGTTTATTGTTATCTGGTTGCTATCGGTTAATATAAAGAGATGGCACTGTCTCTGCAATTCTTTTTCTCTAATTCTCTCTCTCTACAATTCTTTTTCTCTAAAAAAACTTCTTTTAACTAATTTAATGTCTGTTTATTATTATATAATTGCCAGAAGTCGTATTTAGTATTATGAACTTAATTGATATTTGTTTGTATGTAGAGATGGCACTGTCTCTGCAAATCTTTTTCTCTAAAATGCTTCTTTTAACTAACTTTACTGTCTGTGTATTATTAATATATGTCATAAATCGTCTTTGGTATTTATTATCGTCGTTAATATCGATAAAATTGTAGAGATGGAGCTGCAGCTGCAATTCTTTTTTCCTAAAAGAATTTTTTTAATATTGTTTCCGTATTACTCTTATTATTAATAATAGGGAGAAATACATACAGAGTGTTCTAAACTGGAGTGACGATTTTCAAAATTTATAAAAGTTAAAAGATTAAGGTTATTAAAATAATATTTCTAGCAACTTTATAAGGCGAGGAATAATATTTCTTCCCGTCCCGCAGTGGACTGATCGTTAAGACGCGATTCCCAGCAGATCACCGAAGTCAAGCATCACTGGCTGCGGTCAGTGTGCCGGTGGGTGACCACTTGGATTAGTCTGCGTAAGGACCGAGGGTGTGAGGTATTGGTCCTCGTTAAACTGTTCTACCGTAAAGTGCTCGACTTCGCGTGCAGGTCGTCGGGCTACCGAAGCGAGGGTGCCATCCCATCTGCAGAGGATCAAAATTGCGATGGCATGTCTTCGGATCATCCTCAGGGATGTTTCTCAGACCGTCGCCAATAGCCCATTGTGCAGCTCTAGTGCGACATAAATTAACTACAACAACAACAATATTTCTTCCCACAATTTTGGTTTAGTTCCAAATTTTTCGAGAGATGGCGCCGTTGATTTTGACTTATAAATTTTGATGGGTTGCTCACTTTGACGTGCAGCTTTGTAACGTAAGAAAGTGCACATCAGCATCACCCCTTCTCGAAGAATACATGTAATTTTTTGAGCGTTTAATTAGATTATATTTATGTAGAACAAGCTAAACGACATTTAGAATCTCTTGTTTCACCATATTTGCAATTACCGAGACATTTTTGTTCTTTCTCACAATTATTTGAAGTACTTAAACCTTTATTTCTTATTATCTATCATATTATATACGAATATTACCTACTTAATTTATAAAGAATATTACCTACTTCCATCAAATTAAAAAATCAACAATTTTAGATTTATAATTTGTCTCAGAAAGTAATTTACCTTACTGTTTTCGTTTATGGTTTTCTTATACGTTCCCTGTTGGGCTTGCTATCAAATTAAAAAAAAATCAGCAATTTTGGATTAATAATTCGTAACAGTCCGTAACTTATGCCTGCATCGCATGCTTTTAAGCTTACTGTTAAGGTCTCCTTCAAATTCAAAAATCAGCGATTTTAGCGATCCGTGACGTGAGTTACTGCCAATGACGAAAAATCAGCGATTAATTCGTCATTGGCAGTAACTCACGTCTGCAACTTTTGTTTTCCTCTTATTGTTTAGCTTACTTATCTAATTCAAAAATCAGCAGTTTCAAACTTATAGCTCATCAAAAAAAGTAACTTATGTCTGCTACGTTTCCGTTGATTTGTAATTCGTCAAAGGCAGTCATTTATGAGCGAAACGTTTGCGTTTACACTTTCTATGCGCATCAAATGTTAACATTATTATTTACGTCCTTTGCTACATTTGTTGTTTACGAATATTTTTACGTCTTTATTGCGTTTATTCATTCTTATCTCTTAAGCTTATTGCTGATTATAATAGCTTAAATTCAATTTTTTATGTGAATCTCTTTTTATAAAGTAAATAGTTTCTTTTTTTTTCATTCTTGCCCTCATTGATTTTTAACTAAATCAAACTGAATAACTACAAAAGTAACAACGTCCATTGCGACGTTTGCTTTATACGATTATCTGTTACATCTTTATTACGTTTATACATTCATTGCTGCTAAACATATTATTGCTGCTTTTAATAGTTTTAATTCAAGTTTTTATGTGAATTTCTTCTTATGAAATTAATATTTTCTATCTTTCTTTCTCTCTTTATTGGTTTCTAACTGAATCAACTAAATAAATACAGAAAGGTATAAGTCAATTCAGTTTTACGCAGCAGTATCAAAAATAAACCAATTTATTTTGATTAAATAATCTTTATTTATAATTTATATATACACCAAAGAACCATTACATTATGACCACCCTCCATCTATAACAATGAGCTCACCCAGGTTTTCATGGTTTCTCGCCCAGCTACTTGAACATAGTTGCAGACCAGGTTCACCCATTCATGGCAACAGTTTTTCCTGCGGGGGGTGGTGTTTACCAACAGGATAATGAACCATGTCATAAGGGTCGAATCGTCAAGGAACATTCCAGTGACTTTCAAGTCCTGTCTTGGCCCCCAAATTCACCTGACCTTAATCCAATAGAGCATTTGTGGTCCTACTTGGAAAACCAAATTCGTGCTGCCACGCTACCCCCTCGCAATGTGAGGGAATTGCAGGACCAGTTGGTGAGCGCTTGGTACCAGATACCTCAGACTACCTATCAGCATCTTGTGGAATCAATGTCACGGCGGGTCGTGCTAGCAGTTTTGAGGGCTAAAGGTGGTCCTACATCAGGGTGGTCATAATGTAATGGCTCTTCGGTGTACATATTCAATCTAAATATTAACAATCAGGCATCTATTATTTTACATGTGCATTTTTTATTGAATTTAAATCTTCTTCATTTATTTCGATAATATTAATTCCTTTTAGTATAAACCGCTTCAAGAATCATCAAGGTTTTATCCTCCATTTTTTTATTTTTGTAGCATGTCACAAAATAAATGAAAATGTTTTATCACAGCGTTTTTCCTCTACAAATTTTCTTTGAAGTCATAATACCCTAACAAAGGAATCTCGCTGATCATAATAAGTCCCGAATTTAACTTCAAAGGCTTTTTAAAGACTTTTTTCTCCACTCAAATGGCTTTAGATTAGAACAACATTAAGAACTTCCTTTTTAATCAGCATTTATTATTTAACAAAAAGCAAACACTTTCCTTTTGGAGGGAAAAACAGAAAAAAAAATATCTAAAATGTTTTTCTTTGTTGGTTGATACCGTTTGAAGTTTAAAGATATTAAAGCAATATAAAACTAAACATACTATAAATTGTGTTGAAGAAATCATTAGATCTCAAATTTTTAGCTTGTATGATAAAAGAAACGTTAGGTACTGTATTAAAATTAGTATAATAAGGTTTCACCCTTTTTTCATCGAGTAAGACTTTTAAATAACTCACATTTAATAAATTATTCTAAATTTTGAAATTCGTATGTGGAGGATTGTTTTTTCTTAAAGTAACGCGTTTATTACATTTATCATTTCGTTTATCGTTTTCGAGCTCGTTTGCTAATACGAATTCAAGCATCTGCGGTCATGGTAAGTTGGTAATTTGCTGAATATTTTTATGCATCATGAATTAGCTTTTCTATTCATATAGGTAACACGTAGGAAAAAAATTCTGGGAAAATTAACGTAATGTATAGTAATAACATTTCTTTTTCTTTTTGCTTTACTTTTAAAAAAAACACGAATTTTATTGAGAGCACTGAAATGTACAGTATTTAAGTCATTTATTTAAATTTTTCTGTTCGTATGATAACGTTATCCGGCAATTCTGGTTATCAAACTTATAATTCTTATTATCACACATTTAGTAAAAGTCCCGCAGTGGACTGATCGTTAAGACACGGTTCCCAGCAGATCACCGAAGTCAAGCATCACTGACTGCGGTCAGTGTGCGGGAGGGTGACCACTTGGATCAGTCTGCGTAGGGACCGAGGGTGTGCGGTATTGGTCCTCGATAAACTGTGCTACCGTAAAGTGCTCAACTTCACGCGCAGGTCGTTGGGCTACCGAAGCGGGGGTGCCATCCCCTCCGCAGAAGATCAAAATTGTGATGGCATGTCTTCGGATCATCCTCCGAGATGTTTCCCAGACCGTCGCCAATAGCCCATAGTGCAGCTCTAGTGCGACGTAAATTAACAACAACAGCATTTAGTAAAAAATACAAAACTGAAAAGTAAATTTAGCCGAATAAATGCTCGGTATGCCATGCTCTAAGATATCATGATAAAAAATATCAAATTCTATCATAGTTTAAAAAGCCATAATTTAATGTTTAACCAAAATTATAGCCATAGCGCATAGGTAAAAATTACCAAGATTTTTGAAGCTTCCATAGAACCAGAAACATGGTAATTCTTACCATATTCTGTCATATTTGATCATACTTTTTTCTCAGTTCAGTTTTTTTTTTTAAACATTTCAGCAAAGTTTTGTGGGACACATTTGTTACCTCCACTTATTCTCCAATATTACATAACGTTATTGAAATTTTTCTTTGTACCAAGCATGCTTGGGAACTAAACACTGGGGTTCCGCGTTCGACTGACCACCTAACCGGAACATTTGCTCCTGCACCCCAAAGCCCATGGTCATAAAAACTGAGATGGGCACAGTAAGCCTTGGCCCTCTTGGGGTTGTCGCGTCATTGAGTTTAGTTTATTGAAATGTTTCACTGTTGGCCACATTCTCAGAAATAAAATTTCTATTTATAATAATTTAGAAATCCTTGAAACATATTTCGTTTTCTTTCACAATAATTTTGTCACGTAATAGGTGTCCATTCTCAAAACTCCCCGAATATAAATATCTTGCGAGACTTGAGAAAGAAAGTCGCGCTTGAAACATGTGGACTTTTTCCTACTTTATTATTTTTTGAAGCAAACGAAAACTTTACATTAACAAATATGTAATACGGCATTAGTAAGTTTATCTCAATTGCTAGATGAAATCTGCCTTTTCATGTTGCNGTCACAACAACCAGAAATAAGACGTGAGTTGTACCAAACAATTTATTTAAACATTCACACGAAAAATCACAAAATATAACCTTAACGAAATACCTCTTTTCAGAAAAAAAACTCTTCCTCAACAACAAAAAAAGAACATCACTTCTCGTGTGTGTCTCTCAAGCAACATCATTTTAGCATTACCTCTCGAGGAATTGATGCTTTTAGCTCAGTTGTCACACACTGTTACGTTACATCTCTAATAACATCTCTGTTTCTTTCGTTTGCTTTTTTTTAAAAAAACACGAATTTTATTCAGAGTACTGAAATGTACAGTATTTAAGCTATTTATTTAAATTTTTCTGTTCGTATGATAACGGTTATCCGGCGATTCTGGTTTTCAAACTTATAATTCTTATTATCACACATTTAGTAAAAAATACAAAACTGAAAAGTAAATTTAGCCGAATAAATGCTTGTTATGCCATGCTCTAAGATATCATGATAAAAAATACCAAATTCTATCACAGTTTAAAAAGCCATAATTTTATGTTCAATCAAAATTATAGCCATAGCGCATCGGTAAAAATCACCCAGATTTTTGAAGAGAGAATAGAGCCATTTTCCATAGAGCAAGAAACGTGGTAATTATTAAAATATTCTGTCAGATTTGATCATTCTTTTTTCTCAGTTCAGTTTTTTTTTAACATTTCAGCAAAGTTTTGTGGGACACATTTGTTACCTCCACTTATTCCCCAATATTAAATAACGTTATTGAAATTTTTCTTTGTACCAAGCATGCTTGGGAACTAAACACTGGGGTTCCGCGTTCGGCTGACCACCTAACCGGAACATTTGCTCCTGCACCCCAAAGACCATGGTCAGAAAAACTGAGATGGGCACAGTAAGCCTTGGTCCTCTTGGGGTTCTCGCGTCATTGAGTTTAGTTTATTGAAATGTTTCACTGTTGGCCACATTCTCAGAAATAAAATTTCTATTTATAATAATTTAGAAATCCTTGAAACATATTTCGTTTTCTTTCACAATAATTTTGTCACGTAATAGGTGTCCATTCTCAAAACTCCCCGAATATAAATATCTTGCGAGACTTGAGAAAGAAAGTCGCGCTTGAAACATGTGGTCTTTTTCCTACTTTATTATTTTTTAAAGCAAATGAAAACTTTACATTAACAAGTATGTAAACGGCGTTAGTAAGTTTATCTCTATTGCTAGATGAAATCTGGCCTTTCTTCATGTTGCAAATCGAAGCGCTGCAAAATTTAGAGTCACTTGTGAGCCAATCTGTAAACATCTTGCTTCATTTGTTTATTTGCGTACATCTAAATTCCCTAATTTTATATGCACCTACAAGATTAAGCAAAATTTAAAATTCCGTTTATGACACCTCCTAGAAGAGAGAAGGCCTCCGCACGGGTTACCAGAAACGAGAAATTCGAATCTTCAATAGTCTGGACATTCTGACATGTTTCTCAAATCCACCACTACGCAGATCAGTGATCAGAATGTTGTGACACTTTTTTAATTTTCCATCACAGCACAGTTTATATTTCCTTCGTCGGACTACGAAAATGATTCGGACGAAAGCTTTTTCTCTTCTATGAGGCTTTGTTAGGACCCAGCACTTCACTGTTAGAAATTTTGAAGTGTGTTTAATAATGGCGATCCAAATTTACTGCCATCGTAATTTAGCATTAAATTTAAGGAAATAACTTAATATTTTGCAACTTTGTATCATAATAGAGAATTATGATACAAAGTTGCATTATTATGATACAAAGTTCCATTATGCATTAAATTTAAGGAAATAACTTAATATTTTGCAACTTTGTATCATAATAGAGAATTATGATACAAAGTTGCAAAATATTTAGTTATTTCCTTAAATTTAATGCATAATGTTCTTGTTCAATTTTAGCAGAATTCTCTATTTTAACACTATTAACATATATAACATTATTAGGATCGCAGCAAGTTTGCACCTTATTACAGTTTATATTGGTTTTATAGTTCAACCCGATTTTCTTCTGAACCAGTTTCCTCTTTTTCGAAATTTTTCTTGAAAAACTGAATATTAATCATTATCCATTGTAATTCACTATCTCCCCTAAAAAACAACCCAACCGGAAGTCATGCTATCCTACTCTGACGTCATAGCAGAAAGAGACTATTTCTTTTTCTTTTNAGTTCTATGGTAGCCATAGGTTGCCATAGATTACCATAGGCTTCTCTATGGCAAATTTTCCTAAGGGGAAAAACTGAATATTAATCATTATCCATTGTAATTCACTATCTCCCCTAAAAAACAACCCAACCGGAAGTCATGCTATCCTACTCTGACGTCATAGCAGAAAGAGACTATTTCTTTTTTTCTTCTTCAGTGTTTCTTCTTTAATACAATACTAAACTAAATTCAACATAATTGTTCCTTAGGGAAGTCAAACATCGCATTTTCAGATAAAATATTAGTGCTTCTAGGCACAGTGCAGCCAAAATCAGAACAACTACCGTCACTTGCAAACGAATTTTTCGCCTTCGGAAACAAATAATTATATTTTAAAAAAAAGTCAAACGATAATGTAAGCAAAGAAATTAATATGTGGGAATCTTCTACCGGAAGTTGAAACTACCTCTGCAAGTACAGCCATGTACCACTGAGAACACGAAACACGCTCTGTTTAAAAATGAGCCCTAATGTAATACCGTTTTTATAAATGTGTCATTTAAAAATTAAATAATTTCCTCAAATTTTTATTTGAATATAAAATAAAGAAATAAAAAACATCAATCTGAATTTCAGTCTGAATCAGTTTTCAGTACATAGAAAGACAGCTTTGAAAAGTAGAATAGAGTTTGAAAATATACTCAAATGTTGTACTTTATTTATACTTTTCAGAATGTTATTCTTTTCTAAAAACTGGGTCAATCATCACAAATCTCTTCGCTGTAAAAATAAATAAATAAATAAATAATCTGAAAAACTTACAAAGTATCAGTATTCATTTTGTAGGATTTTTACAATAAATTCAATATTTTCCATAAAAATGAATACTCGAAAATTTTACGACGACGCGTCCTATAAGAGAGAAGACTTCCGTACGGGTCACCAGAAACGAGAAATCCGTTCCTTCAATTCTCCGAACATTGTGACACCTTTCTTGTTTTTCCCGAATACGCAGTTTATGTTCGTTACGTTGGACTACTAAATTTATTCGTGGGACTACTAAATTTCTGTCGTCTAGGAGGTGTTGTACCGGAGCACTATACAAGATGGGTTTAGAACTAAATAAAATATGCTAAGAAAAACTTATCGTAATTTTTTTGGTGAAAAAAGCTACCAAACTATTAACATTAATCTGAACTTCTTTTCTCCTTTACAAAATTAAAAAGTGCCGAAAAGTTTATATTTTTGAATAATCTCAAACTTTTTATGAATTTGCACGGTGAATTTTGCAGCATTTTATAGATCCTTTAATCTTCCAAAGATGACATGTAGTCATATATTTTTCTAGTGTATTTGAAAGTATACATCATAAACGCTTTCAAAAATATTTTTTTAAAAACTTTTTATATTATTTTTTAAAGGAATTCAAACAATGTCGTAGTAAATACATAAAAACTTTTAAACACAAAAAATAAATTCGAAAAACAACTGCTGCTAAAAAAAGTTTTGTATTTTGTGATGGGTTAAAGATGTTAATTAAATTATTACTTGGCAACACTTCTTTAAAAAAGTATACATATAATTTAATAATATAACAAGCTTTTCATTATAAAGAAAGAGCAAAAAAGTTAGAATTATTTTTCTTTCTTTTTTGTCTTTATTTTATAACGATAGTATTTTTTTTTCTCAATATTTTGATGTAAATTATTTTACGGTTAAAACTCATGCTTTTGTTTATTTTTTAAACATTATTTTAATAAAACAACTCGAAGTGCCAAAACTTAATAGTTATGATTGCAGTTCCAGTTTTTTTCGGATTTTACTCTGAATAAAAAGTACATTCTCAGTGAATAAAAAAAAATTGGGATTATATTTTTAGTTCGTAAAAACTCTATTTAATTTTACAGATAATGGTTTAAAAAAATATTTGAAAGGATTTTTTTCGTTAGAGATAAAACATAAAATAAAAGTTTTCCTAATCTCTTCCTAATCGAATTACAAGGAGTGCTGAATTTTTTTTAATTTTATTGCCAATTATAAACATCCTATCCAAAAAGTGGTTATCTAATTACTCAACGATAAAAATTTTTGCCTGTTTTTATGCTTCATTAATCACTTTTCTGAATAACGCAACTTTAAACTCTTTCCTTTTCTTTTCAGCGTTGCATTACAATAGATTATTTTTTTTTCTTATTTTCAATTTATAAAACTTTCCATTTTAAGTGATGCGAAAGTTTTGCTTCTTTCAAATAAAAGTGGAATGTCTTTTTTTGCATTTGCAGATGGATTTTATTTTTAAAAATGAGCTTTTAAAAACATGTTTTAGAAATGAGAACCCCAAAATACATTTTGAAACTGTCACTTTTTAGAAAGGCAATCTGAAATTCAAACACCTGAAGAGACAATAAATTTATATCGTAGGATGTATTTCGTAAATTGGTGTACACATTTTAACGCAAGATATTTGAAATCGGTTGTAAGGAAATCTCATTCATGTTCTAAGTTAAGTTTAGTTTTTTTAAGCTTTTTTTTGCCGAGGAAAATGAAGACGCCACTGTTTAATTACCTCAAATTTGAGACAAGGCTATAATTTTAAGCTATATATCTTGCCTTAAAACATTTTCCGGCTTCAGAACAGTCAATAACTTAAATATTATTAAAGTTATTAAAAAAAGCTATTTTAATATTAGTTATTTAAAGTTATTATTATTATAAGAGTTATTAAGTTTTTTTAAAAAAAATCGCTAATTTTGCAAGATTTTTCCACCTAGAAGAAAATTATCAAAACCAGTGAATAATTCTCAACTTATGAAACTATATGAGTTTAGATAATGCAGCGTTGGAGTAACATTTCAGCTATTAAAATATTACATCACGAACAGTTTTCATTTTCGCAAACCTGTGATTTATCTTCATATTGATGTTTTGTGCTGTTTTCAGAATTGGCATGGAGAACACTAGCTAAGATAGGCTAAAATTGATTTAACAAACATGAATACTGCTATAAAATTTAATTAATTTATTGCTTACAAAAAAGCGTTATTTAGTTTGAAAACAGAGCCTGCGATATAAAGCCTTAAATATTCTGTTAATGTAAGGCAGCAAACATCTTACTTATTCGCTGCTTTGAGACACAAGTGACACTAGCTACGGATAAGTTACCACATTAAAAATTATTCTCCGCCTTCTTGCGTCCTAAAGCTGTGAGTAAGTAACTTTTCAATGAGTGAAATGTAATCTACATCAAAAATTGTTTACTACAAATCGTTTGTGTTTGCCCTCTTTTTTCATGGTGGATGCTACAGGATGTTGGCTCAGACATGGTGATCACCTCCCATAGACTCAGCGGAGAGGAAAATAAGATTTTATAGATTTATGCAGAATTGGAATGCAGGAGGCCTAATCCTTCAATTTGTTGCTCTGTAGTATAACGTTCCCTTTAATTTGTTTTTGTGAGTTATAAATTCGTCACATGGTTGAGGAGGATTGAAAAAGTTGCATGCGTGCAATGTAAACTCTAGGCGAATCATTCGTTTGGACAATTAAAGAGAGTTCTGTCCGACGTGGATTTTAGGCTGCTCGTTATCAGCTTATCCATCTCGTGGTTTAACGCCATCTATGCATCTTTTGCAGCAAAAAACTATGGATCTAGCTTCTCGCATTCTAAGCTCCACGTGAGCCATTCATGTAGACAATTTTAGGGAACTTGAGTGATTTTTGGGGTTTTGTGGATTTCAGGCCAAATGCTATTACTAACAAATTACTTATCTACTTTCTTGCATTCTAACATCTACGAGAGCCACAAGTAACACTTAGTCCGAGAGCTAGTTTTAGAAGATTTTGATTGACAAGTGAAGTAACGTTATATCCTATTAAAATACTACGAAAAAAATTGAAAGATCAGGCTACCTACATTCTAAGGGAACATAAATTTATCAATCCTTATCACTCTGTCTACTTCAAAGGATCTCCCCGTCCTAAGTAGGCTATAACTACTGCTCGTTCGATTTAGAATGTGTAAAGGTTGAAAGCGCACAAAGATTGTGATCAAGAACGTGAGCTATATTGTCACGTGCATGGTAATATTAGCACCTTTTGGTACTTGTGCTCGGTCTTAGACTGGTACTACACAAGTTTTCTCCTCGCATCAATTAAGCACTCTTACTTTCAGACACAAGCTCTTAATTGAAGAAAAGAAAAAGATCAGTTCTAGCTTCTTGCGTATAAAGAGACGCAAGCCCAAATGATCAGCTATTGGCTCGGAGAAATCCTTCCACATCAAGGGTTAACATATTTAAGTCACCTTAGATTGTTAGAAATATTATTTTTCAGTTTACTTCCATGGTATTTTAATGGGATATTAGATTTGGCCTCTTACTAACGAGTTTTCTCATTGAATCAATTTATTCATGCATTTATTCACAGAAGATGATGCGAGCACATGACACACTTTCTTTGACCATGAGCTCATTTAATTTAAAACGACAATGAGGTGAACCGTGTCTGAATCCCAGCGACGGCTGGTTGATGCGAAACCGCAGTGCTGACGTGAAACATTCTTAGTGGTAGACGAATCATGGGTTAGAGTCCTCTTGCCGTCAAGTTAATCGTGGGAGGATTCCGTAGTTTTCCTCTCCACGTAACGCAAATGGGGGTTAGTCCCATCAAAAAGTCCTCCACGAAGGCCAATTTCTTCCAATACTTGATCCGGAAGTTCTCTTGCGCTCTGGATAGGGTTCAAAATTACAAGGCTACGGAGTTGAACATTAGTGGTCGTAAACCCAAAAAATTGGGTCGGCTGTTCAACGACGGTTATAAAATAAAAATTTTGCGGTATTTTAATGGGGTGTCGTATTACTTTCACCTTTAATTAACTGAGAAAAAATTGTCAGTTCATTATAGAGAGAGGTCTTATTTCAAAAGGTGAGATCTCCGAGGTTTTTTCGATTTAGGAGCTTTAGAATGCAAGAAGGTAGAGAGAATCTTCTGATATCGAATAGAGCACGCGCCCTACAGATGGCGCGTGGATTTCGAAGCCTCAAAATAGATAGAGTTGGAACGCAGAATTATACTCACAAATTATAAATCCTCTGACTTGTTTAAGGCACGTGGCAATTCGCACGTGGGTTACACAAGATCTCAAACTGTGAAGTAGTACCGGCTCAAAAGTAAGCAACGAAATATTTTGTTCGTTCACTTTTGGGTGAGGAGTATAAAGGTTAAATGAATATAAAGTAATTTCTATATTAACTTGACTTGACCGTATATACTATTGACCGTATTGACCGTTCATTTTGCAAGCATTCTCTTTTTAACAAGATTATTTTGTTTTTTGAAAAATCACTTCGCTAATATGATCATTTTAATAACGTGATTATATTACCGATGATTAGCATGGAAAGTACTTTTCCTGACTTAATGTAAGAAGATAACATTCTCGGAAGTTTAAAATTCAAATCCTTATCCAAAAGTAGGAAAATCTTCAAAAAATACGCTGATTACAAAGTTTTAAGAAGAAAAAAAAATTATTATAAATATTATTATTATTTTTTGTAACAATCGAAAACGAACATTATTGGGAATAAAAACAAACACATAAATACAAAGAATATATATTCGTCGCCAAGAGGAAAATCCTGTCCAGGTGACAAAGAAAGGTAATACAATAAATTTAAAATAGAAATTAAAAAAAATAATAAAAATAAAAATACATTTACAGAAGTATTTTTTTGTTTAACAATGAAGATATTGAAATGAAAACTTCACACTTCTTCTATTATTTTTTGACACTAACACACCTCCTATTACTTGCCATTAACACTTTCAACTTCCAATAAGTAAAAATAATTTTTATTTTTAAAAAATTAACAAAAAGAAATAGTGCGTGTAGTCCCTCCGCGCGGAAGAAGTTAAACTTCGCAACCTGCGACGTTAATTGTAGAAGAATCAGCAGTCGTAGAAGGATCACTAGTTGTATTCAACGACTCTTTTTCCTGCTCCGCTCGCTTCCGTGTTCTGTAATAACGGTAATAGTGTGTATTCTTCCCTCGTGGACCCCTTGAACCAGTGGAAGTGCTTGTGATTGCCACATCGTCTCGCCCTGGAAAATGTATTTGTATTAATAATGTATGTGAATGCGTCATAATGTAATTTCAGAAGAGAAACAATCAATTGATATTTACAAGAGACGTACCTTGACATAACCTGAAATCCGTCGCAATGTCCATGGGATTGTTTTCATTCATTTTTTACAATTGTTATCCACTAAATTTAAAAATAAAAAATACTATCCTATTAAATTATATGTGAATCAAATCAAGCTAAAAAAATATTCATAGAAAAACAATACTTCTATTATTTTTATGTTAGTGAGAACCAAAACAATATGGAAATGAATGAGAGAAAACTGGATCCTACCACGTGATTTCCCGGCCAATAAAAATGTAGCGTTAAGCGTTCAACGCAACCTTGTTGGAAGTCGCATACGAAGTATAACTTCAAAAAATTTACACAACTGATTAGTCTATGAAAAACTATGTCGAGTTAAATATTCAATTTTTCTCTTTAAAAACAAAAGAGTTAAATTTTTATTTAAATCCGGTAATGAAGAAAGATTTCCCGAGGAAAAAGTTCTTTATCAACTGACCGAATTGATTGAAATGATTCTTCCGGCATCCGCTGTTGACGCATCACAGAAAAAATCTAAGCATAATTTATTATTAGAACTTAAAAAATATATATTTTTTAATTTAAAATTTTTCGCAAGGTTGTTTGTTTAAAATGTTTTCTAGGGAGTTGTTGATCTTTAAAATGACTTTTCTTATTTTTGATTGCACTCTGAGAAAGAATTATGGTTAAAACAATATGGTGAAATTTACCGTGCTTCAAGAGGTATGGAACACCAAAAAGTTTAGTAATTTTTACCAAAGTGCTTTTGTAATGATTTTGGTAAATCTGTTAAGCTTGGTAATTTTATCACGATTCTTTAAAGCATTAGATGAAAATAATTTATTCGATTAAATTTACTTTTCAGTTTTGTATTTTTTAATAAGTGTGTGTTAATATGTACCCAAGCAGCAATTTTACCTAATTTGGATGTCTTATTTGGATTTTACCAATATTTGGATGTCTAGAATTTTTAAGATTATTCCTAGAATATCCTATATAGGGCCTACATTGACCAAAATAGAATCGATATCGGCTAAATAATCAATATAAAATATCGGGTAAATCTGAGAATTCTATGTAGGACCAATATTGCTAGAATATCTCGTGAATCAGAAAATTCAATATCGGATCGATATCGGAAAAATAACGGTTTTTTGAACCCTTATTGAGCCAAGATTCATGAGTATTGGCCCAACGAGGTCCCGAGTTATTTTGCTGCTAGGAAACTATAATTTTGAAAACCAGAATTTCCGGTGAACCGTTAGCATATGAAAGGAAAAATTACCAAGTGAATGGTTTAAATACTGTATAGTTTGGTTTCATTAACCAGAACTATGTTTTTTTGTGCAAGAAATTTCGTTACTATATACATTAAGGTAATTTTATAGAAATTTTTTCTCTGTGTAATCATTTTTTTGTGTGCCTGATTTCCATAAACAACTTACCTAAATAATCAAGTTTGAAAGGAAAATATAAAATAATGGCGAAAATATTAAATGAAATAAACTTTTAATCACAATTAATTTTAAAAAAATCCCTCGCACTACGATTCTTAAAAGATAATTTTATTTCCTAAAAAAATTGTTCACAAATAAACTTTAAACAACTATTACTTAAAATGATTTTAAAAACACATGCTCGCGTAGATAAACAGAAATTTGAATTTTTATAAAATGATAATAAGAAGTTTTGCTATTTAAATTTTAATAGTTAAATTATTTCTAGTAAAATGTGTTGCAGATTTCACTTTTTTTCAAAAAAATTAAAAATAAAATGTTTTGAACAAAATTGTTCAGCAAGAGACATTTTTAAAGACAAATAATTAAGCAATTGCGTTAATTAGCATCTTTAACAAATTTTCAACATCTTGTAGTGAAACTTTCCAATGCCTTGAATATGTATCGTTTACGCAAAAAAAATTAGTTAGGTTTGCAACACCAATACATCTGTTAAAATATTAAAAATAAATAAGTTTTACGACTTTAACCGATGTTACGGTCTTCTTAACCAATGTTGGTTTAACGTGTTTTTAATTGATAAATGCTTTATTATATCATTATTTTTTCTTGGACTCCCTTGGTCTTCTGTTCTGTCACCTCAACACTAATTTGTATTCTTCTTGATGTTTTTACTCACTTGTATTTTTGCTTTTAGCGTTTTTTTTTTATCACAAAAATTATTTACTTTAATTGTATTTATATTTTTAATTGTCCTGTTTTATTTGAGATGTTTATATTTTGTAACTACTCATTATGTATTGTAACACATACTGCATTCTCTGTAACTTTGTTGGGGTCTTCAAAACTATTATAACTTGGTTCAGTATAAGGGTGGGCCGTCGGCTTTAAGCACTATAAGGCGGCCCTCCCGGAGCACCTTCTCTTGTATTCCCAACAGCACTTCTAGATTGAATGGCCCTCAAGAAAAATTTCTGTGGCTCAATTTTAGGGAGTACAGTCGAATTTGTGTTTAGGCTGTGCTCCCGGAGCAAATTGTATGTTGTTGCCATCTTACGTTACTGTAAAATTTATTTGGTTTCTTTTTAATAAATGCCACGGGTGGAGTTAGCCTATCCGGCGCTCGGCTGGGCACAGTCTACACAGGAACTGTCGCAGCGACGGGACATCCTTCCGTGTGCCCGAGTGAGGGCAGGCCGGATTATCAAAGCCTTAACATATACGAACAAGCGAACAAACGAAATACGAACAAACTATAGGGGAGAGTGGGGTCAATTGTAACAGAGCAAAAATTTCGAGTGTCGGGTTCTAGATTTGGTTCCTAGGTGGCGCACAAGGTGTATTTAATAAATCTACATGTACACCCCTGCTGGCAACCATTTTTATGTACTTTTGAAAGAGTTA
>NC_092212.1:50275318-50298296 GCF_043381705.1 Parasteatoda tepidariorum
CAGTTAATTCTCCAGGACAGGGGTGGCGAACCTTTATGCACCAACGTGCCATTTTTTCAAAAAATTGTTTAATGAAGTCATAGACGTGCCGTCAAATAATTTTGACTTCGTGATTATTGGGGAAATAATACGTATTACTAAATACTATCAGCTCAAAACTCTTTATTCACTATGAAAAAAGAATATATTTTGCAATGTCTCAGTTATACGCGCAATTCAACTTAAAGTAACATGACTCCTGTTGTTGCAGATTAGATGACAAACAACTTACATTAGGTTGTAAGATGTTACTTTACGCAGGACTGCAATTTTTTTTGCTAGTTATTTATTGTTAGCTTGTTTTTTATGGTTATTGTTTATTTGACATTAATTGTTAATTTTTTGTTAATAATTGCTTTTTTCGTGAATTATAATTTTATTTGTTAATATGCTTCATATTGAACTTTGTGGTCGGTGGCGTGCCCAGAATATTGTGTCACGTGCCATAAATGGCACGCGTGCCATTGGTTCGCCATCCCTGTTCTAGCATCTACGAGAGCCACAAGTAACACTTAGTCCGAGAGCTAGTTTTTGAAGATTTTGATTGACAAGTGAAGTTACGTTATATCCTATTAAAATACTACGAAAAAAACTGAAAGATCAGGCTACCTACATTCTAAAGGAACATAAATTTATCAATCCTTATCACTCTGTCTGATTCAAAGGATCTCCCCGTCCTAAGTAAGCTGTAACTACTGCTCGTTCTATTTAGAATGTGTAAAGGTTGAAAGCCTACAAAGATTGGGATCAAGAACGTGAGCTATATTGTCATGTGCATGATGGTATTAGCACCTTCTGATACCAGTGCTCTGTCTTAGACCAGCACTACACAATTTTTCTCCTTGCATCAATTAAGCTCGATTACTTTATGACACATGCTCTTTATTGAAACAGAAAGATAAGTTCCAGCTTCTTGCGTATAAAAAACCAAAATCCCAAATGAACAGCTACTTGGCTCGGAGAAATCGTTCCGCATTAAGGGTTAACATAAAGTCACCTTAGATTGTAAGAAATATTATTTCTTAGCTTACTTCCATCGTATTTTAATGGGATATTAGATTAGGCCTCTTACTCACGAGTTTTCTAATTGAATCAATTTATTCATACAATTTCCGCAGAAGTTCACGCGAGCATATGACGCAATTTCTTTGACCCTGAACTCATTTAATTCAAAACGACACGAGCCTTGGCGATAAGCCACGTGTCTCAGTAAATCACCCCTCGATCAGGGTTGGTAGATTTATGTGTCCTTAGAATGTAGGAAGCCTTATCTTTCAATTATGTTATGACAAATGATTTCCATTTACTGCCATAATCAACTATATAATCAACTATATAATACAACTAATACTATTGTTGCAGGTTCACAGGTGCGGTGCAACAATAATTCTGGTAAATTGTCGCTACTAGGTCGAGATAGCCTGGTCGGAGGGTTGCCGGGCCCATGTCCAAGAATTCGTGGGTTCAGTCCCCGCCGAACATTCCCCGTGGTCGAAGATTCCCCGTGTAGTAAATGGTGACTGGTGCACGTTAAATCTGTCGAGTCTCAAAGTCCTCCATGTTCCCATAACAAATCCATACCTCTGGGGTACTGATCCAGGAGTTTCCTTGTCTTCTGGATTGGTTCAAAATTACAAGGATACGGCGTTGAGCATTAGTAGTCGTACACCCAAAAATTGGGTCGGCTGTTCAACGGCGGTCATAAAATGAAATAAAATAAAATAAAATTTGTTTTCGTGTAGAGCCTTGATGGCTCAAGGGATAGAGCGTTTGACTTCCTATGAGGTGAACCGGGTCAGAATCCCAGCGACGGCTGGTTGATGCGAAACCGCAGTGCTGACGTGAAACATTCTCAGTGGTAGACGAATCATGGGTTAGAGTCCTCTTGCCGTCAACAGCGGATCCAGTTCTGAGTTTAAGAGTATCAATGTTCACCTCCGTTACCTTGTAGTTTTGAACTCAACTCAGAAGACAAGTTCAAGCATTGGGACAGACTAGCTTTTGTAGAGGACTTTTCGAGGGAATTTATGCACGTTTGCGTTACACGGAGAGGAAAACCACAAAAATCTTCCATGATTAGCTCGATGGCAAGGAGATTCTAACCCATGATCTGTCTATTACAGAGGATATTTTACGTCACCACTGCGGTGCGCCATTGGTCAATGCTAGCCGGAACAGAATTCGTATTAACACAGTCACTCCTGCAATTCAACTTGGGCCACTTTATTGGGAGGCGAACGTTCTATCCCCTGAGCAACTGCGACATGAATTTTTTTTTATAAAGTTTTTTTTTCCGAAGTATAAAGTGTAGTCCAAAATCCACAATATTACCAAAGTGTAGCCTTTAAAAATGTGCTCTTAACCGTGTAGCAAAAATCGTTTATATAAGCTCCACCCTCACATTTGAAATACACTCTATAACGAAATAATCGACGCACCAAGAAGGAGCTGTCAGATTGAAAGGAAAATTTGTGGTTAGGAAGACAATGTACGGAATAGTAAATGATTGAAATTTCAGAACAATTGAATAATTTATTGCAGAGTTACAGTAACAAGTTCAATAAGGTGTTGACCCGCCTCTAGCCTGGATACAAGCTGCTACACGGCGCTGCATAGACCGATTAAGCTCCCGGATGGTCTCTTGCGATATTTCCTACCAAATTCTATCCAATTGTCGAACGAGGTCATCAACATTCCGTGCCAGATGCAATCGCCTTCCCATCATATCCCAGACATGCTCAATGTGAGAGAGATCTGGTGATCTGGCAGGCCAAGGAAGAGTTTGAATGGCTTTCAGACAGTTCATAGCAACACGTGCCGTATGTGGTCTGGCATTGTCCTGCTGAAAAACCAGCCCAGGGTGCTGCAAAGGGAATGGTAGCAAAAGATGTCTTAGGATGTCGTCGACGTACCGCTGTGCAGTAAGTGTACCTCTAATGACGACCAAAGGGGTCCGGTTGTCAAAGGAAATGGCACCCCAGACCATAATGCCTTGTTGAGGGCCGGTGTAGCGTTCAATAGTGAAGGCAGGATCCCCCCTCTGCCCTGTGCGTCTCCAAACACGTCTTGGATGATCGTCAGGACACAGTTGGAAGCGGGATTTGTCGCTAAAGACTATACGTTCCCAGTCGGTATCATTCCAGCCATATCTGTTCAAAACATTAATGCATACGAAATTTTTAAAGCAATCGGGTGATTGCTTCTTGGTGCGTCGATGTTCTTGTTATAGAGTGTAGATTACTAATTCGAAGAAATTTACAATTCGATTTTTGTTGCGTTTCTGGTAGTAATGTGGAATTCAGGTCAAACTAAACTAACAAACTAATTTGAAACTTAGCTGAAGTCCGTATATATTTAAAGGTCGGAGAAAAATCATTTCATTTTTAAATATAAACTGTACTTAAATTTAGTTTATTTTGATATAATCTACACCATGCTTGCCATGTCCATAAACATTACGACCCACTGTCCTAAATAAGCTAATTGCTCCATAAAATTGCTTATCCAAGAGATTTAAGCCTCGTGAAAACATCGTTAACAACTTTTAAATATGTTAAGCTAGATAACTATACTAGTTTAATTAGAATCGCTAATGTCCATCAGAAACACTAATGTGTAGATTCTTTGTCAGGATTATGAAACACGCACCAAAATAATTTAACTGTAGAGTAAAGGAACTGTCAATTAGGATTAATGAAGATTTAACTTGAACGATATATATCATTAATTAAGGCATCATTAAAGTTATTCTAAAACTATTTTCTAACAAATCAAGCAAAAGGATAACGTGGCTGTCGATATTATTGTTACTTAAATTATTGATTCAGTAACGTCATCCCAGTGAGATTTTGTCCATGCTTACAAGAAATATTCGATCAAAAAAATATTTATTGATGTGCTATTAATTCCCAGTGAAATTCCTTTCTAAATCAAATAGTGGTGCTTGCTAGTAAACAGACTTGATTGAAATTTTTAAGTATTTTAGAAAACAGAACAGTCTATAATTTGCATTCAACAATGCGTAATGCTGAGCCTTACCGAACGAAGAAGAGAAAAAAAAATTTCAAAGGGGCTAGTTAAAAATTTTGAGCAATATTTATGACTCGCAGAAAAAAATTAACCCTTGCACCCGGTGCTCCAATATCTGGACCTTAGCCAATATCTGGTTCTCATGTTACAAGACAGACCTACACCGACAAACAAACACCTTCACAAATGCATAATTTTTATTAATATAGATTTGATTAATTGCTGCTTACGCATTGTAAGAAAAAAACCTCCTCTGAGAAATAAATTTGCCAACCATTGATAAAATAGGGAGAAAAAAAATTTCTTTGTTTCTGTGCATGAGACTTTTTAACGGATCTCGGATAATTTCACGTCACTGATTTCAAATCTGCTATCGATTTATCTCTCCAAGCAAGAGTTTTTAAATGGCATTTTTAGTCATTTTTCTGCCGAAATATGCATATTTTTAAAACGTTATCAGGGGATCGCATAAATGTTGCAAAAAACTTCTGGGAGAATTATGGCATATTATCTTGCACATCATAAAATTGCATAGCAATCCATGCCCGGAAATGTTGTTCTATTAGAATAGGGTCGCTTCCCTATAATGAACTGTGTTTCTTCGTATGCTTCTGAACATGAGATAATAAAGAAGCAACCCTAGACGCTGGCGACAACAGGTCCGAGCCTTTCCTATGCAATTTTAAACCTGAAGATGTGCCCTTTCTCCCCTAGAAGTTTTTCACAATATTTACGCGTCTCCCTGTTATATATAACGTTTTTAAACTTGTACATTTCGACAACTAATAGACTAGTGCGAATAGTAATTTTTAAAAAAAATCTTGATCAAAACGTATTTCTGATTTCAAAAATAGTATTTGCATACTTCATTTGAAACCAGTATGCAAATGCCTGATTGCATAATTCAAGTATCTAGTATTTGCATAAAAGTATCAAGCATTGAAAAGTTGATTACGTATTTGCATAAACGCAACGAAAAACTGTATTCCATTATGTGTTCCAAAAGTATAATCATTAAAGGAGTTTAAAATATAGCTATGTAACTTAATTTTATCATTCATCAAATATAACATTTTGCTGTTGAAAATTTTGAGAAGCAATTTTTTTTAATACAATAATAAAAAAAAATTTTAAAAAATGCACGTAAAAATTTCGGTCTAATAATTATACGTTTTATAGTCCCAGAATTTCACATTTAGCTGATTAATTTAGCTGACAATTTGTTAAGTGTTGAATAGAATTTTATTTTATAACCGTCGTTGAACAGCCGAGGCTTACGACTGCTAATATTCAACTCCGTAGGTAATTTTGAATCCAAATCAGAAGACAAGGGAACTCCTGAATCAAGTACTGAGAGAAATTTTACTTCTAGGAGGACTCTTTTATGGTACTAATCCGTACTTGCGTTACATGGAGAGGAAAGCCACGAAAACCTCCCACAGTTAGCCTCACGGCAAGGGAACTCTGACCCATAATCCGTCTATCACTGAGGATATTTTACGTCAGCAGTGTGGTCGGTGCAAGCTGGATGTGCTATTCGTATCAACCAGTCATCGCTGGGATTCGAACCCGGTTCACCTCATTGAAAGGCGAACGCTCTATCCTCTGAGCTATCACGGCTCTTTGAATAACATTGTTACTTTTTGACTCATATAGATTCACCTGCTTCAAAAATAGAATAATTTCATAGTGTGAATTAAATTGAATACAGGGTGTCTCAGTTAAGCGTTTCAGAACTTCTAAGAGGGGTAGGGGGCATCCTGACGACTCGAAATCATATAGCAATGTGGGGTCGGAAATGCTTTCCTGGAGCGGTGACGAACACTGAAGCACCATAAAGAAAAGAGACCGTAAATGAAAAATCGTTTTAATAATACATTGAAAAAAGCATAAGGCACATGGGTCAAAGTAAGTGTTCGAAGTTTCTGCCACCGGCTACAATGCACACCTCACATCTCCGGTGCATGGACATCTGAGCATTCTGCAATACTCCAGGCATATCTCGAATTTCTCCGGCAACTACTGTTATTCTTGCAACCAGCTCCTCAGCATTGTCAACAGGGGTGTCATAAACCAGTGTTTTCATATGACCCCAGAAATAAATATCAAGACATGATAGGTTGGGTGACTGAGGGGGCCAACACACTGGAAAGCTCCGTCGAAACTTTCGAACAACGCCATCTACCGCGTCAGGAAAGCATTTCCGACCCCGCATTGCTATATGATTTCGAGTCGTCAGGATGCCCCCTACCCCTCTTAGAAGTTCTGAAACGCTTAACTGAGACACCCTGTATATAATAAGACTTGATTAATTTATCAACTAATTGATGGCATAAAACCAATGTTAGTAGAAAAAAATTAAATTTTGCTTAACACAATTATTACAATTATTTCTTTTATAAAAAACTCAAAGCTACTTATTATAACAGACAAGAGAATCAAGAGAAGAACTTAAATTCTGTATTTCTGTCTGTCCCCTTAAACAAAATAATTATCTTAACGACGTATTTCAAACATATTGGTTAACTGCTTAAATATTTTATTTCCTTTTCAAAACTCAATATTTTTTTACCCATTTTCTAAATAGAATTACATTGTCGAGTATCAAGTGCCTCAGCATAAAGCATTTTTTTACGAAAAATCAATGTACAAAAAATTTTGCCTCATAATTTATCTTGATTGCGCTTGAAACTCTAAGCTTAAAAGATTTCTTTTAGCTTAGTCTTCCTGAAATCAAGCATCTTTTAAATTGATTTAGGGAATGAAAAAGAGTTCAGCTGTTCAAAATAATTACTTAAACTTTTATCATTTATGTTAATAAAAACTATTGCTTGATGTTTGCAACGCTGATATTTGAATCTCAATATCATTGCACTTTTCTGTAATAAATAAAAAAAAATTATATTAGTTTTTTAAGGCTATTTTCTAATTAAGTTTGATTCAAAGTACCATGTAAATAATTTAGAGTATCGAATTTGTAATGAATTCATAAAGTGCAATATTGTAATGATGTTAATATTTTTTAATATTTAACTTCCTGCACCACATTTTTACTTTTTTACTGCTTCAGTATTGCTTTAAAGTGCAAAAAATACAAATAAAACCCATACATGTCTCACAATCAAAAATTCTGGAAAACCTCAAAACTGACACTGTTAGAGTTTTCATTCAAACCGGTAAAATACCCGCCAGCAGTCTGTCCATTCTATAAACCGTAAAGTTCACGGTAAAGAACATTTTCTACCTTTATGGTTTATAAATCGTTTACAATAAGTGTGGTTAATAAACCATGAATACAAAACTATGAAGTTTTTTAACCATTTACAACAAGCATGGTTTCAAAAACCACTAAAAACAAATTTAACTGGACATTGGATCTGGCCTTTTTGTTAGGTAATGAGCATTGGAGTTAGATAGTAGTCGAGTTGTGTTTTATTAAATGAACCGTGGAATGTGGTTTAATTAGTTTATCTGGTTGTTATCACCTAATTTAAGAGATTGGGAAATACTGTTCTTCGTGCTAAGCAGCTTTATAGTGCTACAATCTGTGCTTGAATAAAAGTATTGTATTTTAGTAGTCAGAATCACACATTCAGAAGTGCAGGACACTGGAAACACTTCATGTGCTTACGGGAATGGAGGAAATATTGTGGTGTCGAAGCTGGAACTTAAACCCTCGTACTGCCGGTCATGAGATTGACAGATTAGCCCATGTGTCCAGATGTGTCCATTATGTGCCCAGCTGCAAGGAACTAAATGGCTTCATTTGTCGTGGGATAAAATTCCGGTTGTTAAACCGTATTATCTGAGAGCAGTTCATAAACGATATTTTTCACAGTTAATAGCTTAAATACCATATTAATTATTGTTATTCGACTGTTATGTTTGAATAAGGTCAAATAACAATTGAACAAATTGTCATTTAACCTATTTTACGAGAAATTTCTAACAGTGCAACCTAACTCGGTTTTTAGTTAAACAACATTTTAGGTTTCATTAAAAGATCTCAACAGTTTCTTATTACATAAATTCATATTTCATAAATTTAAATAACTTCAAATAACTATTATATTAACTTTGGAAAATTAGTGAAATTTTTTTCACTTTTCTAATAGAAACAAATTTTAGAATGTAAAGCAGTAAAGTTCAAAAAGTTACTTAATCTGTCCTAAAAACACAAATTGTTGAATTGCACGCTTTGGCTGAGCCACTTAATTCTTTCGAGGGATTTGTAGTACAAGTGTTGCTACATGTTTAAAAAAAAAATATTCATTTGCATTAAAGTAATTGAGCCCAGTTCAACATGCCTCTAGGTCCAACCTTGCCTCCAGTGTTTATACTGCTTCAGGAACAATCAGTTCAAATAAACACGTTTTTTATTTATTATTTTTCTTATTTACTTTAAACTAGAATTGACAAAGTCTTGCACGCAATTATAAAACCCGACAAAAAGTAAAGAGAAAAAACATGTTTTTTTCGTTCTGACCGAATTTTCTTTGAAGTATCGAAAATTCACTTAAACTCTCGAAATCCCTTTCACAAAGGTTTTTTTGAGCAATAGATTAAAAAAAAAACAAATTCTAACCTAAAGCTAGCAACTTATAAAATAATCTTTCATTAAATATACATTGATTATAAAACAATTGAATGTATGATTATTGTTTTTTTTCTTTGTCTTTAACCTCCCAAAAACAGATATTACAGTGAGGATGTTGGTAAATGCATAATAACACATAAATAAATATGTGTACCAATTAAATTTAAATTTCCGATAGTGGTTCTCTTTTTTTTAAACATGTTTTAAAAAAGAAATAGCTGTTTTTTTTTGTAACTATTCAAGATTATCATGAACTTTCAGTACAGAACATAAAAGAGCGAGCATTTTAATAACTTTTGATCTGATTTCACCTACTATGATTAATTCTTAATGATTTGAGGATAATAATCTTAAATATGCCAATTAATTATTGCGCACAAATAACAAAATAAAACACAAAAAAATTATTTATCAGATTAACAAGCGTGAATTTTAACTATAATCCGACAGGCTGTCAAAAGTTTGCACCCCTTATAATTGATTCTACTTTTTGCTTATTTTGCCATATCTCCAAAACAAACAAAGCGAGTCAAATCAAAACTTTTAGTACATGATTATAAAACGCGAGTTTCCCAAAAATAATCTAATGCAAATATTAAGTACTATTATAGTTGTTTATTATTTGTTTCAATAACGAGAAAAAAATTGACTTTAAAGTGTACAAAAATTTACATCATTTCAATTTACAGTGTTTTAAATAAAAATAATCCTAAATTTTAAATAAATGAATCAATTATTTCTAGTGACAATACGACTTCTGAAAGAGAGCGAAATAAGCAAATAAAGAAACTAAGATTAAGGGACCCAAACTTACCATACTTTCCTCACAATTGGAAATTTCCTGGTAAAAGTGGTCAAATAGCAATTTATTTAATTATTATTTCACTACATTCAACCAAAACAGTCAAATTACCATAAAAAAAGCTGTTAATTTTATTAAAAATTAACCAAACTGTTAATTGTGAGAAAATATGTTTATTTATTGTTTTTTTTTAATCGGTTAAACAACTATATTACTATCCTCGCCAGCTAGTACCACCATATATATCCATTTTGCTCCGTGCAGCTCTTTACATACTGTAACTGAGAGAGCTAATCGGTCAATCTCAAGACCGGGTGAGCAAAGGTTCGAATCACAGCGTTGATACTATTAAATTTCTTTCGTTTCCTTAACACATTCCAGTGATCTGCACTCTTTATTCACACATAAATGGCGCAGCATCCACAGAGCTCCAATGTTTCGTTTCAGATCTTAGGTTAGTTGTAAATGGTTACAAAACCGGGTAAATGGTTGTAAAACCTTATTCACGGTTTTTCAACTGTACTAGTTGTAAACGGTTTTGAAACCGTAAAGGTAAAAGAATATTAATCGGATGGTTAATCGGATGGACACACTGGTTAATCGGGTGAACACAATTGGATGGACAGACTACTGCCAGTTATTTCATTGTAATCGATTTCAGAATAAAAATTCTAACAGAGCAGATTGTCTGCTATATTACGTGGATCAAGACTTCTCTGAAAAAAAGCTGTTTCTTCAGCAAAGGTACATTTCTTTTCCTGAACAAAATATATCGTATGAACTAATATGGAACAAGAAATATCATAGGATTAGTAGATTTAAGGTCCTGAACCATAAAATTGAATCCTAGCACAAAAATCCTGGCGTGAAAATTTTAATTTAATGCTTAGACGGATATACGTTTGTCCCAATTTGCTTCTCATTCTTTGATAAAAAGCAAATATTTTAAAAGGGGATTAACTGACTCTTTTATTTTCAAAGAACATTAAATTTAGAATTTTATACTTGTTAAAATTGATATGCATATCATATAACAGTTTTTTTTTTCTAAAAAAAAAGATGCATTTTGATAAATATTTATCAATAATATTTATGCTTACCAGAGTAAAACTGCATAATTATTTTGAAAGGGTGATTATTAAGATTTTGAAAACAAACATCATAATAAACTTTAAGAACTACAACCTCAGGTAATATTTTACAATCAATCACTATTGTAGCTGTTTAGTTAGTAAAACTTTAGTCACTTCATCATCTTCATTTTATTCATGACATTGCTTCGAAAGTTTTCTAGAAAATTCCTTACATTTAATCCTACAAACAATTAAGTAAAATCATATTTCATCTCCGCACAAACTTTTAACGGATATAAGATACAATTACTCATGAAGTTTAATTTTAATCATTACAGAGAACTTGTTACTTTACCATTTTTTTTTCTCCCGTTTGTCATAAGATTTATAATATCCTCTCCCATTTTGGTTTTTAAAAAAAATTAGGCCTATAAACGAAATCAAATTTAAATTTCTTCAATGTATACTATTAGCTTTGATAACAGCTGGATCATTTACCGCATTCCTAGTCAGTGCGGTCAGGGCTACATCGGACAAACTAAATGAGCTTTAGAATTTAGGCTTAAGGAACACGATAGATATGTTAGTTTACAAGAATACGAGAAATAATGAGTTGTTGTAAATTGTTGGAAACGTAGGCATACACCAATTTTGATAATATCAAAATTATTTTAACCTCAGTCACATTAGCTCATCTTGATGCCCTGGAATCTTGTTATATTAATATGAATACTGATTGCCTTGTAGACGGCATTCGTTCCTAACCACCCCTCAATAGCGCGTGGAAATGTAACTTATCCTGTTTTTGCCTCTTTTGGCTGCTGTGATGTTTCTTGTTCTGTTTTTCATCTTTGCGTTCACCTTTATTTTTCCTTCTTTCATTGGTATTTTTACGTTTTTAATTTCAAATCACTTTTGTTTCGCCTCATTCACGTGTGGTTCAGGTGCAGGTCGTCGGACTACCAAAGCAGAGGAGCCATCCCCTCTCCAGAGAATTAAAATTGCAATGACATGTCTTCAGATCATCCTCAAGGATGTTTCTCAGACAGTCGCCAATGGCCCATTGTGCAGTTCTAGTGCGACGTAAATAATACCTACCATTCACGTTAGGCAAGTCTTGAAAATGGGCGCCTATTTTTGTAGAGCTAGAAACATGTCGACTGTTATTTCCTATTTGTATATTTTCGAATCAAATTAAATTTTTTATCAGGTAGTACTCATAACGATATTTTTTACAGTTAACTGAGTAAAGTTAGTTACTCTGAATTACACTCTGTTAGGTAAGATAAAGGAGCTGCCATATTGGCGGTTGCTGCTGTTGAATTCATCGCTAATAAGTTTGATAGATAATTATAATAAGTTTAGTATAGATAAGTTTGCTAATCTCTAGTGCTCTCTCTAATGTTCTTTCGTTCTGTAACTCTTCTGATTTTCTTTTGTTTTTAAACTTTCCTGAATTATTGGTCATTACAGTTATAAAAAATAATTTTTAGCTAAGCATATTATATATTTACTGAATTCATTCGCTAGCAAACAAAAAGGATTTTGTTCAGTAGTATTATGGCTCTGCTTTGTTTTGATAACCTCTGCTCTTGGGGTAAAACCTGGTAACTAATTTACAATCCAGCGGCTTTTAACGACTCGCTCTCCTTCTTTTTTTTCTTTTCTTTTTTTTCTCAGCTGTAGTTGATCCCAGTTATAATTGAAATTTCTATTTTTTTAACTTTATTATTAATTAATTTTCGGTTAATTTTTAAGAAAACGGTCATAAAAGTGTCTATTTTTTTATCCCTGAAAATTATATGAAACTATGTGTATGAACAATATATATATTCATTTTTAATTTGTTTTTAGCTTGAAATTTTAAAAAATTTAATTTTCAGGAAAAGCCAACATTTAGTGTTAAATGTTGCTTTTCCAGCAAGCAAGGAAAATTTTAAAAATATGTGTTTTAAAAATATCCTGGTACTGCTATCTGGTGTGTAAAATGAGAAATAAAATGTTTGCCNAATACATACATTCATTTTTAACTTTTGATTTGTTTTTAGCTTGAAATTCTAAAAAAATTAATTTTTAGGAAAAGCCAACATTCAGTGTTAAATGTTGGTTTTCCAGCAAGCAAGAAAAATTTTAAAAATATGTGTTTTTAAAATATCCTGGTACTGCTATCAGGTGTGTAAAATGAGAAATAAAATGTTTGCCGGGCAAAAAAAAACTGAATTAGTTTCCAGCCCGTCATTTTCACGGGAGCGAGGAGGTAGGGGTTAAAAAAAAACTTGCTACTGGAACTAAAAAAAGTCAAGAATTACAATTTTTTTTATTAATGAAAATTCCCAAACAGGAGAACGTGTCGTTACAGGACATCGGATTGGAAATTCGCAGCCGGGTCAGGCTTATGGGGGTAAAAACTTGATACTACCCTCAAAATATAAATGCAATTTAGAATTCCAGGAAAAAGAAGAAAAAGAGAAGTGACTCAAAAGGATAGAAAAAAGACCTCAAAACAATATCAACAAAAAGAGAAATGTATGAAAAACCAAATTATAATAAAAAATTTATCTGAAAAACCTAAACCCTTGATTGATGTTTCTTCCTATAAAAACTATAAAACATGCTTATATTGTAAAAAAATATTTTCCAACTTAACAGAGAAGAAGAAAGTCAGTTCCAATGCGGAGACTGCTTTTGCTGGGCCCACGAGAGTTGAAGAGGATAGGAAGGATATAATTACTTTGCAAGTCAATTTTGTACATAATATTCTTAAATAATCATATTAAAAATTTAATTCAAATTCCAGCAATGCTGAATTTTTTACAGAGTTTACAATCAGTAAGGTGATTTGACTTTTTCTAGAAAAAAATCATTTATAAAAAAGTAGTGAATCTATGTACTTTTAAAAATGATACAACTAAATAATTAACATCCTGATTAAATCAAGCACTTTCTCAGTCGAGCAGAAAAGCTGCAACATGTCTTCGAATCTTAGCTACTCGGTTTTACCACACTTTTCTTTATATATTCTATATTTTAAACATGATTTAAATTTTTAATTAATATATTAATATACTATGGTACTCTTATTTAAGAAACTAAATATGAATAAATGTAATATCATTTATTATTAATCCATTAGTACTTAAACATATTTAGACTATTCATTTGTCATTTCCATTCTTTTTCATCATTCCATAATTATTTTCGAATATATTTAAATTGCAAAATATATTGTCTTAGATATTTTAATAATAATAATTAATAATAATTCGTTATTGGACTAATACTAATGCTATAAATTGTTTACTTTTTAATAAGTACATTAATGTAAATATTGCATGACATTTTCATACTACAAGCAGACAAATGGGGAAATAAATCATTTACAAGCATTACTAAAGATACATTTAGATACTGAGTGCTGTTTGCATGTTCATTGGAGTTGTAAAGAAATATGTAAGCATATTTAAAATAGTCATTGATTATTCTTTTTTTATATATTACATTGGAAAAGTTGATAGCTTGTTTACTGAAATCACTTATTTATATTTTAAAAGATTTATATGGAATACATTTAGCTACTTATATTTAACTATAGATGAATAGGTTTTAAATACGTAGGCAGATGGGTACGCAAGTAGAAAGAAAGAGAGATGTTTCTATTCTATTATTTGTGCCCAATAATATGCTTCCCTTTCTTAAAATTTTTGTTATTAATATATTTTGTTGTTACCAAAGCAAAATGTATCAAAACAAACTTTTTACTATTGCATCTTTAATAGAAATAGTTTGTAAACTATGAGCTTTGAAAAACATTTTACAAATTTAAAATCATTTCCGTAAGAGATTGTAAGCAAAAAAAAAATGATTTGATACATTTCATTTTGTTAAATTGAAATGCATTTAAAATGAGATAAAGTGATTCAACTCTTACCTAAGCCACAAGTGTTTTTCAATAGAGAAAAATTCAAAGAGTAAATATTTTCTAGAGATCTTTTCCTTTTTCATAAATTAGGAAAAATATATCTTTTTTTAAATAAACTGAAAAATTTAACAAACTGTACGCATCAAAAATGTTAACGCATCACTCAATATAACTCACATTAATTTCTCGAACTTAGTCGTCTATATAAATAAACAGAATGTTTATATGCATGTGTGTATGTACCGCATATAAATCTGCAATTCTTAACCGATTCACCAAATTTAGTGTACAGTGAGTAAAAAAAGGCGGACCACACTGAATAACTTTTTATCTAATGATCGGATTTTCACGTTCACACTCAATCTTGATGGCTCAAGAGTGTGATCTCAAATATGCTAATTATAAAGTGCAGACGATATTTTAAGTTAAGAAATCAGATACAAAAACGTATTTTCTATGAATAAACATGTATTTTCTTCGACGAAATCGGATTTCTGACCTATAAAATGTAGGGGGGTAGTCTGATTCAGGGAAATACGACTACCTCTCTTAATGTTAATTTTATTTTCAATTTAAAATACAAAATTTGAGAGAAATTGAATTTCAAAAAGTCAGATACTTAAAATTCGATTTCTCAGGAATTAATCTACCAATTTGGTTCAAATTTTGTATTTTGCCAAATGAAATTACATTCTTTATAATGAATGCCAAATATTTTTCTTATTAAAATGTTCTTCCATTCTTGTAAATAAATGCCAAATAAGATTACGTGCTCTTTAAATAAATTGTGTACTTACAATTAAAATTTTTTGGCCATTCTTAAATAAAAAATAATAAATAATTACGAAAAGTTAGTTTTTGCATAGAATTATCTTTGGATAAACGAAATTTATAATTGTGTGTAAAGTTCTCGAGATATAGCGAAGTACACAAAAAGTAAAATTGATATTAAGGAGTCCAAACTTTGGTGCTCTCTCTTGAACAAACTATTGGGACCATATTTCCCAGATTGCGGATACCCCCTATATTTTGGGGGATCAGAAATCCGAATCCTTTGAAAAAAATGTATGTTCATCCAGGGAAAGAACGTCTTTGTGCCTGATTTCGTAACTTAAAAATCGTCTGCACTTCTTAAGATTGAGTCCTAGAACGAGAAAATCTGATCATGAGGAAAAAAAGTTATTCAGAGTGGTCCTTTTTTGTGTACTATACATACGTTTGAAAACATGGCGAATCTAACTGTCGACTTAAAAACTCTCTCTGACAATCAGTTCACGCGCTAAACTCCAAAGAAAGAGTTTTCGATGGAATTTGATAAAAATTTTATAATATTAGTTAATCGCTAGCTTTCTGTTCTAATAATTCAAAAAATAATTTTATCGCACGCTTTTATTAATTATTTATGTTGGGTTTCTATTTTATGTTATTGCAAGTAAATATATTGTATGGCTATTTTGAAAAAAATATAAAGAATCACGAGTTTTTTTTTTCCTTTTTTTTTTCTTTTTCATGGGTTAAATATTGTCTCAGCAAACTTAAGTAATGGACACTGAACAAGAACTAATAAAATAATATTTTAGTTGCATAATATTCTATGGTGAAATTGGGGCAAATTCTGAACATCACAGGTTAAATAATATATGTGTAATTAATCTTTCTTTTGATGAATGGAATTTCTGACTTTTATGGTAAATTTAATAATATGAAGCTACAACGGGGAATATTACATACAGCAACAAAATTAAAGTGATGCATCAGGTGACGTGATTGTGAAGTAAAATGATGTTAGGGAACTTAACGATTCCGAAAGGTTATAAAAAACTGCTTACCACAGTAGACACCTGTATTGTTATAATAGGTTCTCAATACCACCTATAACGGTAATGCCAGTAGTATTTAATACCAAATTTAGTAAAGCACTAATCGCCTTCAAAATAAATACCGATGTCATGTAGTCAAAAATGATTATAAACATATTAGTGTCGCTACTAATTATTTTAAAGAATTACAATTGCACTTCGGGAGCATCATCCGTAAAATCCATTTTCACCATAAAATATTATAGCTTAATTTTTCAGTACTATTTATTTATTTTGAGAAATTCGGTGCTTTTACGGTAATTATTACTGTAAAAATGGCGGTACATCAGATTTTTGCTCCATAACATATTCCGGTAAGAATAGATTTTTAGGTTAAAAGTACTCACCCTGATTGCCGGTACTTTTTACCACAATTTGATCTGGATTTGTTTTATGTGTACCAATTGAAAGTTTAAAAAAATTAGTTTTGCTTTTACTAAGCTAAATTAATGGGGAAAAAGTATTTAATCATTTGTGAGAGCCGTAATAAATTACAATACTGTTCTTGACGCCAACGATGCTTAATTAAGTTTGGTAATAGGTATTGCTTTTATTAATCAGTATTTTTAATATGTACTAAATATACTAACATTGTTGCCAAGATACCAAATACAGGTACTGTAGAAATAGGTGTTTTACTGACAAACGAGAGGTATAAGTATTAGAAGAAATTGTTGAATATGGTAATTTTTTACTATTGACTATGGTTGACCTTGGTTAATAGCATTATGTCAAATGATAGTCAGTATATATGATGCGATGATCTTCTAAAAACATGTTTCACTGAATCATTGAATGTTATACAGGATTCTAGCAGCAAAATAACTTGGGCTCTCATTGGGTCAATATTCATGAATCTTGGCTCAGTAAGGGTTCAAAGGGCCTTTACTTCATCGTAATTGGCCCTAGATATAACTTCCCTATTCACCCGATATTTTACAGCCCACTTTACAACATAAGTATATCGATCCTACATAGAAATGTCAGATTCATCCGATATTTTTTATCCATTATTCAGACAATATAGTTTTTATATTGGGCAATGTTTGCCCTATATAGGCCATTCTAGGATCAATATTAAAAAATCTAGACATCCCAATATTGGTCACTCGGTGAGTGTTCTTGTAAGACCCATATTGAGCCTATTTTGGAGCCAAGGTAAAATTGTAGCTAAGGGATGTAGGGAATAAATAATAATAAATAAGGCCCGGATTTTGATGACATTTGCATTTTTATGCATTTTTTGCATTTTTGGACATTTTTTGTCTTTTAGAGCATTTTTTTAGATTTATAGGGCATTTTTCTTTAAATTTTGGGGCGTATTTTGCATTTTAATGCATTTTTTAAAGTTTTTTTGTTAATTTTTTCCAATTTTTACAATTTTTTATCAATTTTCATTATTACACTGGCTTCAAAACAATGAAGAAAATCTATAGAATATTAACAGGTGAAGCAAAATCTTTTCAAATTGAAGAAGAATTGTAAGTAAGTGAGACCGTCTTTTTCAAGTACGCACCTATAACATCAGTAGACGTTGAAAGAAGCTTCTGCAGGAATGAAAATTTACTTTCAGACAAGAGACGCTCGGTTACATTTCAAATTATCAAGAAACATTTAATAATCCAATGTAATTCTGATATTTAGTAATATTATGAGGTGGAAGTTGTTATATCCATTAAAGTTTCTATACAAAATAAAAATATTTTGGTGTCAATATATTTTCCTTTTTTTGTTATTTTAGGATATAAAACATTTTTTTAAACTTTAATGAAGTATTGCATTGCTTTATATTTTTTAAATGACTCATAATAATTTTAAAGACTGAAATATTTTTTTAATTCAATATTTTTGCTTTATTTAAGGCATTTTTTGCGCTATCTTTGCATTTTTAAGGGCATTTTTGGCCCTTTTTAAGGGCATTTTTTGCACTTTTTAAGGGCAATAGTTAAGATGTTTTAGATCATCAAAATCCGGGCTCTAATAATAAACAATAAAAATAGTATATATTTCAGCTTAATTAATTATGTCGGTAGATGTCTTTCAGTTTTTGTGTAGGATTTCATAGCGTTGATCAATAACGATTTATTGATTATTTAATTTTTTTTTGCAACCCGTTCCAAAAACGGGTAATCAACCAGTATGAAATGAAACTAAGTAATTAAGTTAACCCTTATTGAATTAAAGATATATGAAANATGCTCACTACGTGCTCTTGCGCGCCGAAGCCTATCAATTGAAACGTATTAGCGTTTTATATAATATAGATAAGCCATGTGATGCTCACTACGTGCTCTTGCGCGCCGAAGCCCATCAATTAAAAATGAAAACGGTTGCCAACGCGAGAAAAGAAATATCATCGATTTTATTGATACATACGTATTAGCGTTTTATATAATATAGATTAGCAATTAATGAATTGTACGGCACGAAGAAATCAAAACGCATGAAAATTCAAATGAAATAGTAACATCTTAATATTAAGTTTTAAGCTAAAACGCATTGGCCATAAGAAGAGCAAGAAATGATTTCGTAGTGTTGATTAATAACGATTTATTGATTATATACTTTTTTCCAACTCGTTTGAAAAAAGGGTATTGAACCAGTATGAAATGAAACTAATTAAGTTACCCTTTATTGAGTTAAAGATATATGAAAAGCAACATTATTTCATTTCCAATTACATAAATCAATATTAAAAAGTACGATGAGTCATACATATATAATTATCAATCAATGAAATGAATGTACGGCATAAAGAAATCAAAACGCATAAAACTTCAGATGAAATAATATCTTAATATTAAGTTTCAAATTAAAAAGCATTAGGATTTATTAAATATAAGGACTTAAATTACTTCACTCTAGAAATATTACGATATCTACCTCATTAATTTTATTTAATAGGTACAGCAAATTACGATCTTAGAAATAATGTTGATCCCCATTCAGTAGTTAGGATAAATCCTTTCATCGCTTTTAAATAAATTTTATAAACCATTTAACTTCATTCATTTTCAATTGAATAACTAATAAATTAGCCTTCTATTCATAACAATTCAATAAAAAATTGCACTATCTGAAATGAAATAGCGATGTTGACAATTCAGTAATACTTCAATTAAAATCTGATATAAATTTAAAAAGGCGTTGATCCGAAATATCATTCAAATATTAAATAAATAATCCCAAGAAACTGAAGTGGTAAGATATTAGTTGATAAAAGAACACTTCATTCGCTTCAAAAATATATAAATTAGAAATAACATCCGTCATGTTTCAAGCACTTCAAAAATAGGTGCCCATTTCCAAGATTTGCAAACGAGAAAGAGAGGAAGCAATATTGATTTGAAATTTAAAAAAAGTGAATTTGCCAATGAAAAACGAAAAATAAAGGTGAGAAAAAAAATTTTTTTTCATCTTCAGTGTTTCATTTTTTGATGGAAACTTTGCATTTTTTATTTCAAATCACTTTTATTCTTCCTCATTCACGTCTTTCATGAAAATGATTGTCTACTTTTGAAGCTCTTGAAATATGTCGGCTTTTATTTGCTGTTTATTGTTTTTGACCGATAAGTAATAAGTATGTTCATATACTATTTATAATATGAATTCAAAAAGATGCTCAGATGATGTTTTTAGAAAAAATACAAAATTCATTCTTATAGGTATTCTGTAGACCAGGGATTGCCAAACTTTTTTGATCATCGACCCCTACATAATTTTTCGAAATCTCCATCGACCCCCCATAAAAGTAATTTTTTGTTAATTAAAATAAAACTCTGTTAGATACTGTGTTTGTACACTTATTTTATGATTTTGAACATTTATTAAAGTAATAGTACATAGTGTAACAATAGTTTTATGAAAAATATATTAATGTTGAAATATAAATACCTTAATATTTATGAAATAATAAGTAATTATAAGTAAGTAGAAATAATAAGTAAAGTAACTACGGATTTATTGCTTCTTAATCAATGACATGGGTGTGCCTGGTGTTTTTTTTTCTTCTGCAAGGTACGTTATATTGGGTTCAAAATTGGTCAATTTTAATCTTAAATCCCCTCGAAACTCCACATTTAATTTATTTCTGTTCTTAGTTAAGATTGAATTTACGTGACTGAAACCGGCTTCAACCATATAGGAACTTGGAAATGCTATCATAAATGGCTGAGCTATTTCGTAAAGTCTTACATATTTTTGCATTATATTTATATTTGTCCAAAATTTGCTTATTGTTAAATTTTTAAAAAGCGTCTTTGCTTCAAATCCCCATAATAATTCAGCAAGCTCATCTTGCAGGTTGATGTCCACGTTTTCAATTTGAGCAGAAAATGGCACAATAATCCAATCAGGGATGTCAATGTTTTCCAAATCAACAAAACGCAGTTTAAAATCGTCGCTCAATTTTTGAAGATTACCTGTATATATTTCCAAGTCTTCTTCTTTTATTTCTAATTGTCACATATCTGAAAAATACTGATAATCCTTCGACCAATCGACCCTTCCGGTTCGGATCGACCCCCATTCGACCCCCTGGCTCAGATCGACCCCCGCTTATGTTAAATAGACCCCTGGGGGTCTATATAGACCACTTTGGCGACCTCTGCTGTAGACTAACAAATCCGATAGGGAAAGTAAAAATTTTGAGATTTTTCAAGCCCTTTTGTCGCAAAGCCCCTAAAGTTCAAGCCTTTGCGAAACTAAATTACGATACAATGTCTACTGCAGAGAGTAAAAGAAACTCGTTTTGAGCAACTTAAATTGAAATCGAAATAGACTGAAAGACAGCTATTCAGTTTCAAACAGAAATTGAATCAGCGAAACATAAAGGAGTAAAATTGCTCAATGCATTAAAGTAAAAAGGCTTTCACAGTCATCTTTGATCATACAATGTGAAACAGAAAGTTCTAGATCTTTATTCTCTCGAGATCTTGAAGTTAACCACAAAAGTTTCAAACCCAATCTAGAGGTGCAGAATATGGAAAAGGCCTCACTAGAATTAGACAAATTATAGGATGTCTAAAGTCAAAGTTTAAAAGTTTAGAGCGACATTCTCACAGTTAGAAAAGCAATTAGTGTTTTAGATTAAAAATGGGTAAGTGAAAAATAGGAAAGACTTTCTCTTAAATCCGCCTTGTCTAGTATACCATACATCACATAACAATTTTAAATATAATTTCCGAATTTGTTTTTGACGAATTTTAAAATTCTCTAGTAATATAAATTAAATGTGTTTAAAAACAGTTTTTGATCATACAATTTGGAACAAAAAGTTCTAGATATTTATTCTCCTAAGAAGTTAAACACAAAAGTTTCAAACCCAAGCTAGAGATGAAGAATATGGAAAAGGCATCACTAAAATTAGACAAATTAAAGAACCTTTAAAGTCAAAGTTTAAAGGTTTAGATCAACATCCTCACATTTAGAAAAGTAATTAGGGTATTTTTATGAAATAATTGAGAGAGAAAATATGAAAGACATACACTTAAATCCGCATGTTCCATTATACATAATATAAAAATATGAAAGACTTTCACTTAAATCCGTCTTGTCTATTATACCATACATCTAATAGCAATTGCAAATTTTTGAAATATTTTTTATAAGTTGAAGAATTTTTGAAATAAGATTCTTATGTAAGATTAAGTTGAATTTTTAAATTTAATGCATTAGTATATTGTGAAAATTTAGCGCTTGAACCTGTTATAAAAAGTTGAAGAATATTAGATACATTTTGAATGCTGAAAACGCCTAAGTATATTTTTAAAACTAAAGCATTCTTTCAAAATAATGATTTCTAAGATATATTTCTACATTTAATGTTTCTGAATATTTTAAAAATATATTGTTTAAGTATATTTTAAAAAGTGGGAGAATTCTAAGAAAAATGTAATATGCAGTTCTTTGACAATATATTTAATAAAGGAGATATATTAGCAAGATATAAATTTAATTTTAAACTCATATAATAATGCCTGAAAGAAAGAGGGAATAAAACTATAGTAACTGAGGACGAAAATAAATTGATATTAAGTTCAAGACGATCAATATCTCATAATGTCTAATAATTATACGATAAATGTCTCTAAGATGTATCACTCAAAATAAAACCTTTACAGACTGTTATTAGAAAATTTTGGCTTATCCAAACATTTATACAGTGGAATTAGTATTCGTAATCATAATATAGTTGAAAAACATTCTACAAAAAAAGCTTGTTTAAATTTAATTTGTAGCTTACACAATATAATGCTTAAAGAGATATTTATACATAATTGAAGCTTCTAAATACCTAATCATATCATTCGAAACAGAAAATAAATTCAGAATATCTGACCAGGTTATCAGATTTTTTCTGACTCAAAACTAGAATAGGAGAATCATTTCAAAATTATGTAATTCAATAAGTTTTTCCAATAAACGTTTTCAATAATTTTTAGAGAAATTATTTTTTGTTCTTTAATAAAAAAAAATTTTGTTTTTTTTTCATTTTAAATTAGAATAATTACGGCTTATTTTGGTTTCTGTTTCCTCTTTGTACGTAGATATCACTAAAATTTTAATTTTTAGTTTCAGCTAACACTTCCCAATTAAACGCGAATGTTTGCAGTTTGCTTTTGACTCAAGAGCATCAGTGCAATATATATATATATATAT